>NC_056522.1:15606722-15644250 GCF_019175285.1 Sceloporus undulatus
AGCTTTATTTTTATAGCACTGTAAATTTACACAGGGCTGTACATACAATCTTTTCAACTGGATGGTTCCCTGCCCATAGGCTTACAATCTAAAAAGACACAACACAAAAGGAGAAGGGAATGGTGGTAGGGAAGGGATCAGGTCCAGGCTTTCTTCTCTCCCTCTGAGGCTGGGACCAAGGTAGATGGACTGGAGGGAGGGCTCTGCTTCACATTCTAAAAGGCACATCCTGATTTTGTTATTTTATATGAGGAACACCATTTTACTATACCATTGTTTATAATGGGACTTGAGCATCCACAGATTTTGGCATCCAGAGGGGGGGCTTGAAACCAAACCCCAGCAGATATGAAGGGCCCACTGCATTGTTGACATATCTATCTTCCATACATTTGTGTGAACTTTATATAAAATTAAAGAAATGAAATGGAAATAAAGCATCTATATTAATGGTACTCAGTCTTAAACACCATGAAATTACAGGAACTGGCTGTGAAATTTTAAAAAGATGTTTACTACTTTTGCCTTTTACTCCCACAACTAAACATGAAATTGACAATAGCAATGGGAAACAGGAGGCCTGTGGGTGGATTTGAGATGGAGGCCAAAGCATGTGAGGAAAATATTTCATGGATCTGCAGAAAAGTACGGTAATTAACTTTTTACTCCTGTTTCCAAACTATATTGGTTTGATTCTATGAGCTACAGCTTGCAACTGCATTCTTCCTTTCACTTGCTGCTTCCCTCAGAAACACATGCATTAGTTCTGCCATCTGGGTTGGTTTATATAGTGTGCGTAACTGTTCCAGCATAAAGCTTTCTTTGCTGTTAGGATTACTGGTACTTACATAATGAAAGCTCAGTTTTGTAGATTTACATGTCAGCAAGCAAAGAATGGGGAGCCACATAATAATAACAAATAACAAAGAAAGATTACTTCTTCAAATGCTAGAAGGGCAAATCAATATTATATGAGAAAGGAAGCTATTTGAAGTCAGAAGTTGTAACTAATGGATTTGGGAATTCCCTTATATGGATGAGTAAAATGCTTATTTACAGCAGACCAAAATACTATTTACAGATATGCCCTTTAAATGCTAAATTCAGAGATAACTCAGAATACTAGGAGATAATGAACTGGAAAGACAAATCTAAATGTATACAATTACTAACATCAAGGTTATTTTGCTCTCTTTTTTTTAAGCTGAGAGATGCAAACCATATGGAGTTCAATGGCACTTGTGTGTGCCTGTCTGTGCCTTCAATTCGCCTGTCGACTTATGGCAGCACCATGAATTTCATAGGGTATATGCTATAATGCTAGACCAGGGCGATTATCATACTAGCCCCTTTTGCGATGCAACCTGCAAGCCAAAATAAAATGGCAAAATGCCCCACTGCACTTCTTACATTCATGCTACACAGGCTGCTGCTCATATCATGCTCCCTTCCTGTCCTGTCCCTTAACGCCTCGCTCCCTCCCTTATGCCTTACCCAGTATTTCTATAGAGTTTTTTTTAAAACTGTTTTTGCACAATTACAAAACTCTGCAGCCCCAAAATTAAGATTTGCAAAACGATTGTTCAAAATCTTGAGGTTTCGGAGCTCCGAAATAGAACAAAAACTGTAAATAAATACTGTAAATAAATAAAGTGACAGGGAGGAGGAAAAGGGGAAGGAGGGAGAGAGTTACACCACATGACTGCCAATCATGCAAATTATTATTATTATTATTATTATTATTATTATTATTATTATTATTATTATTATTATTTATTTATTTATTTATAAAGCGCTGTAAATTTACACAGCACTGTACATACAATCTTTTTAATTGGACGGTTCCCTGCCCTCAGGCTTACAATCTAAAAAGACACGACACAAAAGGAGAAGGGAAAGGTGGTGGGGAAGGGGCCTCTCTAGTAGGATAATACATATAAAATACATAGCAATACAGGAAATGATTCAATAAAACAGACAACAAAAAAACAACAAAAAGCAAGTGACAATTATGCAATGCCTGGGAACGCTTCTCTGAACAGGATGGTCTTCAGCTCCGTTTTGAAGCTGGTTAAAGAAGAGATGGCTCTTGTTTGCGGGGGAAGAAGGTTCCAGGAGTGAAGGGCAGCAAGTGAAAAGGGGCGAATTCGAGATGGGGCAGAGGAAATCCTGGGCTGGGACAGCAGACCTTGACTACCAGAATGGAGGGCCCTAGTGGGAAGGTGAGAAGAAATAAGGTCTGATAAGTAAGGAGGGGCCAGCCCATGGAGGGCTTTAAACATTGACAGCAGGAGCTTGTACTGAATGTGGAAAGGGAGAGGGAGCCAGTGAAGGGATGCCAACACAGGAGAGATGTGGTTAGAGCGGTGGGCGGATGTGATAATGCGTGCAGCTGACTGCTGGACAGAGATTAAAGGACGGAGGTGAGAAAGAGGACGTTACAGTAATCAAGTCGTGAGATCACTAGGGCATGGACCAGGATCTTGGCAGTAGAGGCAGAGAGATATGGTCGGATTTTGGCAATGTTGTATAAAAAGAATCTACAAGCCATGGCTGTGGTCTATGCAAATGCCCCAGGAATGGTTTTTCACACCTGTGTCATTGCACGATTGGCAGTTCATTCATGAGTTTTCCCCGTAAATGAAAAGGGATGGGGCACCTATGGGAGGAAAGTGGCATTGTTTGATCAGCACTGCTGGTGCCGCTTCCTTCCCATGGGAATCACGGTTTAAATGCCATGTGTAATAATCTCCCAGGTCTCTCTCTGCAGGTAAGCAATCGCTAGAGCTAGAGCAGGGGTAGGCAACCTGCGGCCTGCGGGCCGGATGCGGCCCGGCAAGGCCTTGGGACTGGTCCCCAGCCCGGTCCTGCTGCCGATTGCCGCCGGGGCCTTTGGCCTCTCGCGCGCAGGGGCAATTGTCTATAGACGCCTCAGAAACATGTATTTATATTAACATTTTTTTAAAAAATCAGCACATTTTTTGTGTGTCCTCCCCTTTTTTGAAAAAGGTTTCCACCATTTGAAAATGTTGTCCTACATTTGTCCCGGTTTATTTATTTATTTAAATTTTTTTTTTAATTATTTAATTATTTATTTTTTGGCTTCGGCCCCCCCAGTTGTCTGAGGGACAGCACCCGGCCCCCCGGCTCAAAAAGGTTGCCTACCCCTGAGCTAGAGGGTATGTTTCAAACTTACACCACTTTCACATGTGTTCATTCAGATCTCTTCTGTGCAAATGAAAATGAGACATGCTGATTGACATTACAGTTGGCCCTCAGCCTTCATGGTTTTGACTATTCATGGGTTTATAGCTGCTGCTTAGCTAGCTTGACCTCTCCCCTTCCTCCTTCTCCTCTCAATCTCTTATCCTTCCAAAAGAGCCTCAGCCAGAGTTTAAACCATTTTCAAGCCACTGATCTCCTTGCCCAACTCCTCTCAGTCTCCTCTCCTTCCAAAAGAGCCAGCCAGGTTTTAAACCTAATCTCCTCATCCCACTCCCATTCATCCCAGTCCACCTCTCTAAATCTCTCAGTCTTCCAGGAGCCAGCTAGGTTTTAAACCCCTTTCTATGCTATTGATCTCTCACCTCACTCCTATTTGTCCCAATCCGCCTCCCCTCAATCTTCCATCCTTCCAAAAGAGCCAGCCAGGTTTTAACCCCCTTTCCACCCTATTTATTTCTCACCCCACTCCTGTTCATCCCAATCCACCTCCTCTCAATCTCCCATCCTGCTGACAGAGCCATCCAGGGTTTAAGCCCCTTTCCAGCTCATAGATCACCTCATCCCACTCCTGTTCTTACCAATCCACCTCCTCTCAATCTTTCATCCTTCCAAAAGAGCCAATCAGGTTATAATCTGCTTTCCACTCTATCAATCTCTCACTCCACTCCTGCTCATCCCAATGCACTGCCTCTCAATCTCTCATCCTTCCAAAAGAACCAGCCAGGAAGTAAATGATCTGGTTTTCCACTGTTGAAGGGTATGTAGTATCCTTCAGGAACCTAGGTTTTCTCTTTAAAACATTACTGTTCAGTTGCTTTATTCAATCATTACTATGGCGATTAAAGTCTGGCTATGAACAATATTCTCAGCCTTTGTTATCTGCAACATTAAGCCTTCCTTATACAAGTGCATCAGAAATGCATTTGACCCCTCTCTCACCTGCATCCCCAGAAGGAACAATCTGTAAGTTTTAGAGAAGGTGGAAAAAATCTGCATCTTTGTAGAAGATTTATCTGCTTTTACTTGCCCTGGCCTAAGGGAAGCTGGAATATTCACACTGACATGGGCTTTTACGTGAAAGGTTGATTTATAGGGCACATAATAGTCACAGTCTGAGCAGAAAGATCCCCTTCAGTCAAAGCAATTAGCACGAGCAAATAATGTTGCTTAATCCCCTGGTTTACAATTCCGAGATTTATTCATGTCAGAGAGGAAAGGAATTTTATAAGTTAGGCACTAAATTACAAGTCCTAAAACTGTCAGTGGCCTGTGCTAAAAAATAAACATACACACTTATGTGCTCTATGCACAAGTTCATCACACACCCCACAAATGCTATTATTCAATAAACCAGCATCTTAAAGGTGTGCAAAACATAGCATGGTCCAGTGCTACATCTTGGTAAGATTTGACTCTGGAATGAATTATGTTACGAATGGAGTAGTGGACTCTGTTTAGATTACAATGTGCATTACTTCTGGACAGAATTTGGGGAAAAAAATATTTTGAACTGCAACTCCCAGAACACTAGCAGGGCATTCTGGGAGCTGTAGACCCCCAAATTAACTTTTCCATGCTCTGCTTCTAATCTTAATGTTTTATGGGAAAGACTTCTTTTGATTTACATTCTAACCCTCATTCTGCCTAAGCCTGCCCCATGTAGAGCCAGCATGGCGTAGTTGTTTGAGTGTTGGACTAAGGCTCTGGAGACCAGGGTTTGACTCCCAGCTCGGTCATGAAACCCACTGGGTGATCCTAGCAAAGTCACATGGTCTCAGCCTCAGGGAAAGGCAATGGCAAATCTTGCTAAGAAAACCTCATGATAGTGTTGCCCTAGAGCCACCAAAAGTCGAAAATGATTTGAAGGCACACAGCACGCATGCAAGTACTCCTAAGAAGGCAGGTTGCCTCAGGGACTCAGGGACTTAACAGACTGACATAAAAAGCCATCATGGGGGTGGAGTTGAGATGTGGTGACCGCATGCCAGCCACCCCAACTCCACCCCCACTCTGGCGTGATGCCATGCACCCCACCGCACAGTGGGCATCTTTGGCGTAACTTTTACATGTACTGCATTGAAGAGCTGCGGAACAGCTGGCACCGCAGCTAGTACACCCTTTCCGTTGTGCAAAAAGGAGCCGCTTTTTGTGGCTTCTTTTTGAGCCGTGGAAAGGCCAGCTCGGTGCGGTTGCTGCAGGCCTGATCTGGCAAGGAAAGGGACAGTGTCCTGCCATCCCTTAGAGGCCGTCAATACAGCCAGACTGCTTCCATGTACTACTATCTACCAAGGTTATGGATTATCTTATCCATAAACATGTGCAGATCTGTTCTCTGTGCAATGCACCTTTAAAAACAAACATTTGAAAGGTGGCACCAAAATGGTAGAATAAACCATCTCTCATAAACACATCCTAAAGATCCAACAAGTCTCTTTCTTTTTAATCTTTAGACATTTGTTCAAGACTTTTTGTTTCAGCATACCTTCAGTTTGTTATTGTATCCACCTATTTGGTATGTCTGATTTCTTAAAAAATTGGTTCTTTGGATTTTAATCTATCCCTGTTTTGCATGTTGTGCTTTTATATTCTTGTAATGTGTGTTATGTCTGTATTTTATAGCTTTTAATCTTGTAAACCAATTTCCTGTCTTAAATCAGCTGTTTTCAGTTTTAATCTGATCTACCTCTTTGGCTTTATCTTTTTGTAATGTGTATACTCCTGCAATTTATTGCATTTAATTTTGAAATCCACTTTTTTTGTGTCTTTTATGACAGAAATGCAAGATACAAATAAATCAACAAGCCAGCACTCACTGCCTCAGTGCTTTCCCCAGTAGCTGCAAGATACTCCAGTCCTCTTATATAACTTTCCCCTCAGGGAAGCCCAAGATATTTCACTGTTTGAGATGAAGAACAAGACAGGCAGTAAAACTTTTGAATCTTAAGATCAAATGGCAGTGCTGACGTGATTCTTTCAAAGGCTGAAGGGCAGTATACATTTTTTAAAAATGCTTTAATGTTCTGCTCACCTTCATTGAGATTTTGGCTATGTAGAACTGTCACTCACACATTCTCCAACATTTCACATATGAAAACTGGGACACATGTGGCCAAGCAACATAGAAGTGTGGTCAAGATGGCAGAAGTTACTAATGCGGAAGAACAGACCAACTAGGAGAGGCTGTAGCAGTTTGCTTTTGCCTGACCCTACTGGGAGGGATAAGACTCAGCCCCTTAAAGAGTTAACTAAGTACAAATTACTTTTGCACTTCAGTTCATTGCAACTGAAATAAGCTGAGGATGAAGGGGGGATGTGTGAGGGGAGAGAAATACTGAAAAAGTGGGATGACAGAGGATTAATCAAGATTGTCACTGCCAAACTGGGACAGCTGGAGAGTATAAAATGAATATTAAAACAATAGTGTAAAGGACTTAATTATGCATTGTTCACATTAAGACATGGTGAGCAAATTATTTTTGATGTTGTTCAGAAAATTTTAAGTATAGATACTGTATATGTAGTGTCAGAGAATTCTGGGCACACCCTTCTTAAAAGAGTAATCCCTTACCAACAGTAACTTGCGCACTGCAAGACATCCAGAAAAATAACGTTTCAACACAATTTTCAATCCATGAGAGAATTTTTTTTAAGAAGAGGACATTTGAAAAGAATTTACTCCACCCTAAACAGCTTGCCAATTGCTCTGTTTTGTTTTTCTAATGATTCTAGGAAAAGGGAAAGCAGAAACTGGAGGAAGACAAGATTTTGAAAGTTGACTGAGAACTGTAGGAAATAAACTGGACAAAAGCTATTTGATACGATGTAAGATGAAACACTCCCCTTTTCTTCCTAATAATAATAATAATAATAATAATAATAATAATAATAATAATAATAATAAATTTATGTTTCCCTGCCTCTCCCATTGGATCGAAGTGGGGTTACAGACTATTAAAACCATACATATTTCTCAGGCAGATCTTTTGCAGTGGTCACAGGTGGTCAGACTTCGACCTCTGTTCCCTTATCTGTTGGAGTTCCCCAGGGCTCTGTTCTGGGTCCCCTTCTGTTTTCTCTTTACACACTGTCCTTAGGTAAACTCATTAGCTCGTTTGGTTTTTCCTACCATCTGTACGCCGATGACACCCAGTTGTATCTTTCCACCCCTGACCTTTCTCCAAGACTTGCTGTTCAAGTTTCGTCTTGCCTCACAGCTGTCTCACAGTGGATGTGCCATCGGTGTTTGAAGCTCAACATGTCCAAGACGGAGCTTTTTGTCTTTCCTCCTAAGCCCACCCTTCAACTCTCCTTTTCTGTCTCTGTGGACAACATTTCTATTCAACCAGTCCAGCAAGCCCGCAGTCTTGGTTTTATCTTTGATTCTTCTCTGTCGTCTATCCCTCAGATCCAGACCACAGCCAAGGCTTGTAGATTCTTTTTATACAATATTGCCAAAATCCGAACATATCTCTCCGTCTCTACTGCCAAGATCCTGGTCCATGCCCTAGTGATTTCACGACTTGATTACTGTAACATCCTCCTGGCTGGGCTTCCTCTTTCTCACCTCCGTCCTTTAATCTCTGTCCAGCATTCAGCTGCACATATTATCACTTCCACCCACCGCTCTGACCACATCTCTCCTGTGTTGGCATCCCTTCACTGGCTCCCCCTCCCTTTCCGCATTCAGTATAAGCTCTTGCTGTCGATGTTTAAAGCCCTCCATGGGCTTGCCCCTCCTTACTTATCAGACCTTATTTCTTCTCACCTTCCCACTAGGGCCCTCCATTCTGGTAGTCAAGGTCTGCTGTCCCAGCCCAGGATTTCCTCTGCCCCATCTCAGATTCACCCCTTTTCACTCGCTGCCCCTCATTCCTGGAACCTTCTTCCCCCGCGAGCAAGAGCCATCACTTCTTTAACCAGCTTCAAAATGGAGTTGAAGGCCATCCTGTTCAGAGAAGCGTTCCCAGGCATTGCATAATTGTCACTTGCTATTTGATGTCCTTTTGTTGCCTGTTTTATTGAATCATTTCCTGTATTGCTATGTATTTTATATGTATTATCCTATTAGAGAGGCAGGCTAGCTCCAACAGGCCTCCCTGGAAGAAGATTAACCATCCATTAAGAAGCCAAGCCCTCCCTCCAGTCCATCTCCCCATATCCAGGCCTCGGAGGTAGAGAAGAACTGCTGGCCCTCATCCCCTTCCCCACCACCACTCCCTTCTCCTTTTGTGTCGTGTCTTTTTAGATTGTAAGCCTGAGGGCAGGGAACCGTCCAATTAAAAAGATTGTATGTACAGCACTGTGTAAATTTACAGCACTTTATAAATAAAGGTTAATAATAATAATAATAATAATAATAATAATACAAAGACTCTTATAAAAATATAAAATAAATACCAGCAATACAAGCTCTATTAATACACAATCATACAACATACATACCCCTTTGGAAACAAGAAATCGGTAAGTGAGCTTTCCCTGCATGTAAAACCAAGAGATTAGCATTGTGTGCCTGGATTTGTTTGACCATTTCAATAAAAGTTGTGCACTTAGAATGATGGTCATGATCACAGAACCACATGCCTACATCTGAATGACTATGGAATAAGTAGTTTATCTCACAAATCACGGAACAAAGCTGGGCTGTGAAGCAGTGGCGTTACAAGGACAGGTGTCAGCCTTGCAGTGGGGGGGGACTGCCTTGCCCTCCCTCACCTGGCCACACTGCCGTCACCTCACCTCCCCCCCCCCATGCCACATGGGGCTCGGAGGGCACCAACTCACCCCCCATGCCCTCCGAGTCCTGTGAGGTGGCTGCCATGTGGGGTTCCAAGGTTACCACATTGCCCCCTCCCCATGCTCTCTGAGTCCCAGGTACCCTGAAGGCACCACCTCACCCCCCCATGCCATCTGATCCCAGGGACTCTGAGAACGCTAACTCACCCCCCATGCCCTTTGAGTCCTAGGGAATCATTAGCTCACACCCCCCCAATGCCCTCTGAGTCCTGCTTTTTCTGACAAGTATGAATAAACCCATCTCTTGGGCCAAAAGCCCAAGACCTCCTACTTTTATCCTCTAACTTTTACCCTCCAACATTTCACAGACGAAAACAGGAACACATGTGACCAAGCAACATCAGAGTGTGGTCAACATAGCAAATGTTATTAAAGAAAAAGTCCACATAAACCAACAGGTTGTTTCTTCATTCAAGGATTCAAGAATCCATGGCTTGAAAATATTCTCTCATATATATATATATATATATATATATATATATATATATATATATATATTCAAAACAGCAAATCTTGATTTTGCTATTTTAAATAAGGGACACAATTTTACTATCCATTATATTAATGGAACTTGAACATCCATGGATTTTGGTATCCATGGGGAGTCCTGGAACTAACCCCCAGTGGATACCAAGGGTCTATTGTACATCTGCACTCTGAACGCAGTTTGCAGCAATTAAAGCAAGCAAGGACAAAAGAGGAAAGGGGGAGAGGAAAGAAAGCTGGACATTTTAAAACCACCCAAACAAGTGGAACAACAGAGGGTTAGTTGGTTTTAACAATTGTATTTTGTTTATTAATTCTTTATTTTATTATGTTACTTTATTTTATGTTATTTATTTTATCTTACTTTTATACTGGTCAATGACTGAAACAAAGAACTGTACTGTACTGATTAGTTAGAATTATTCCTGCCTAATTATGACAGTTGGAGGGTAAATTTGTGAGGGTATATCTTGTACTAAGAATGTTTTAATGGAAGAGGCCAGAAATGGAACTTGGGATCTTCTGAATGCAAAGTAGGTCCCAGTGAGCTCTATATCTTCTGTCATGTTGTCGCCTTTAAAGGGCAGCTTCTCAGCTCTGCTAGAGAACAAAAGGCACAGGGAAAAGTGCTGACATGGAGATCAAACTGACCCGTGCACTAGTGTGTTTAACTGCCTTCAACTTCAGAGGACTTCAATTCACGTCCTCCTGACACTGCCGGCATGCATGGCATACCAAGTTGCTTTGCTCTCCACTCAAGTGCTTTCCTCTTGCCTCCTCCGTGTCATCGCTATCATTCTCTCTTTCTCTCCTTTCTTCTTCCTTGGCTTTCTCCAAAGGAGGGGAAAGAAGATCCAAGAGCCCCAAATGACTGATGGAATAATAATGAGAGAGAGCAAGCAGAGTTCATTGCTGGGACATCCTGCACTTAATATCCCAACAACATGTGGGGGGAAGATTATAAGGGAGGCCTTTGGAGGGCACAGGGATAAAAGCAACAAGCTGGTCTGTAGTAGAAGAGAGTGGGCAGAAGGAGGCAGGGACGTAGCTAGGATTTTAGGAAGGGGGGGTCCAGACTAAGTGCCACCATTACAATGGGGCGAGTGCGGCGGCGTAGTAGCACACACCATTCATTTTTCTAATGGAAGGGGGGGTCCGGACCCCCAGAACCCCCCCCCCCGGCTACGTCCCTGAAGGAGGTGTGAGTTTTCAGTAGGAATAGGTGGGGAACCTGGAAACACAGACTGCACCTTTGCTAGACTGAGAACATACAAGATCTTCAACTACAGGTTTTTCAGAAACCTATGTTTGAAGGTCAAACTAGATATTAAGGTGTAGTGAGACAGTGTTCATGGGGAGGGGGACAGAGAAAAATGAGGGGAAGAAGAAGAGCTTGGGCATTCATCACTATAAAAGAGGTTTCTGTGGGGAAAAGTTTTGATAGGTAACAAACAAATACCACCCAATTAATGCATTTTAACTGGAGAGTATATTGTGAAGCTTGGTGGGGGGGGGATCCCAAATCAGTTTAAAATACAGTATTTTCCACAGGCCAAACAATTGCTTAAACTAAATAACAGTGAATAGGAAGTAAATGCATATAGTGCAAGTCGTCCTTCTACAGACTGAATCTCCCTTATGCAAAAAGGATTTTGGAATATTTGCAGATACATAGCGAGATATCTTGGAGGTGGGACCCAAGTCTAAATATGAAATTCTTTTATGTTTTATATGCACGTTATACACACAAACTGAAGGTACTTTTACACATAATATTTTAAATACTAATGCTAATAATAATTTACTTATATCCCATTTTTCTCGCAACATAGGGGCCCAAGGTGGCTAATTTTGTGCTTGAAACAAAGTTTGTGTACACTGAGCCATCAGAAAACAAAGGTGTGTCACTATCTCAGCCACCCATGTGGAAAATTTTGGATTTTGAGCATTTCAGTTTCAGAATTCCAGATGAGGGATACTCAAACTGTGAAATAATCAGGAGCATGAATAAAGTTCAATGCAACATGATTTGTTTGCAAACCTGGAAAGTGTCCACTTGAAATTCCTTCAAATATGTTACTTTCAGAAGCCACTTTCAAAAGCCAAGATAAAAATGTGTGTTTTTTGATAAACACTGAATGCCATTATGGTGTCAGCATATGTGTACAAGTTGAGAATGAATTTCTTCACACACCAAATGCAAGTCCTGAAGCCTTGTACGTGGACAGCATTTTAGTGTATTCGTGATGTGTTAATGTTCCGATTTTACAGAATTCTGTCATAACCCTTTTTATGCCCATATAATATTTCTAAAAGCTCTACTGTAATGCTAGAAATTTGGCCACTAAATTTCTTTCTAAATTTTATGGGGGAAGGAGAAATCCTATTTGGGGGAGTAATGCTCTCTTTTGCTGCCCCTCCATCACTGCACCCCTAATAACTACAATGGGATGGGGAAGCTTTTTCGCTCCCAGAACCCGCAGGTGGCTGTGGTGGCACATTCAGAGTAACTAAGGCGTGGTACACAGCACCATAAAGTGGTGTACTCGCGTCAATTCTAGAGTTAGGGACTGCACACCAACCGCACGCTCCCTAACCTTAGTTTGTGTGGACAGCGCCATTGTTGTACAGTGCTGTCCACATGGGGCACGTGACGACGATGTCATGCACCCGCTGCGTCCAAACAGCGCAGTGCGCATGTGACATCTCCATGCTGCTACCTTTCGAAGGGCGTGGAAAAAAGCTCCAAAACAGAGGTCTTTTTTGGGAGCGGATCGTTCCCGCAGCAACCACACGGCTGCGGGAACAATTCTGAGGAGAAAGGGGCTGCCTCTTTCTCCTCATGGCTCCTGGTGTGTCCCAAGGATACCCCGTTTCCATGCCATGGAGAAGTGGGATTTTACCATTTCTCTGTGGTCTGGAAAAACAGCAGATTGGGGCCGCAGGACTGCTGGTGAGGCTGTGCTGGCCCCAATCCGGTGAGAAAAGGGGAGGGTCCAGGCCACCCCTTTGGGGCAGTCTGTACCGCGCCCAAAAGTAGAACTGTTTCATTTCCTCTTACACTTTTTGGCTAAAATATGTCTGTCCCCTACCTCTATTTTTAGGGGTGATATCTGGTAAAAATAATGTCCAGGAAAAGCTCCACTGCAACTTAATTTGTAATTTCCTCAACTACTCCCATTTTTACTGCTTCCCGTTCACTATGGTGGGAAACCTAATTATGAATTTTCTTTTAATTTGGTCAGCTTGTTTCCAAAAGCAATGGCGATCTTTGACTTAGATGCAGTTATTAGATCCCAACTACAGTAGATACAACAAATTGATGGAAACTGAACAATGTTGACTTGCCAGCTTCCTGTTATTTCCATACATTCCAAGTGTACTGGTTTGGCAGGGATAGTCCAGATTAATCCTCTGTTGTCCCACTTTTTAGCTGTTTTTAAAATGCCTCAGTTTCTCACTCCTCCTACAACTTTCCTCCCACTGTCCTCAGCTTACTTCAGTTGCTATGAACTGATGTGCAAAAATGATTTATACTTAGTTGACTCAGCAATCGGGGAAGGAGAGGCAAGGTGGGATCATGCTCTTCCCAGTAGGCTCAGGCAAAAGCAAACTGCTACAGACTCATCTAGCTCATCTGTTCTTCCTCATTAATAACTTTTGTTATCTTGACCACATTCTGGTGTTCCTTGGCCACACATTTTATCTGTGAAATGTTGGAGGGTAGGTAATTCAACTGGTCTACTCTAGCTGGGACCATCAACTATATTTAGGCCACTAATCACTGGTTTCTTCTCATTGTTTTTCTTTTATAATGAAGATTTATTCTCTCCTCCCTCATTTTACAGAATCATAAACTATTGGAATGAATACCAACAAAATTTTGTCCATCTACATGCCAATGTAGGAATCTGCAACTAAAGCACTTTGAGAGATGGCCTCCAATCCTTTGTTTAAATACGTCTAATGAAAGATGATAAACCAACTTCTGAAGTAATCCTCTCTACTGTCTAACAATTTCTACTGCTAGGAATTTATTCCCGGTATATCATGGACTATGTGGTTAGGTTTTTTTTTTTTTAATTGAATCCATCAGTTCAGGTCCTATCATCTGAATAGCAAAAAAGTTTGCTCTATCTTCCATGTGACAGTCCTTCAGATATTTCAGAATCGCTACCATACCTTAATTTTCTCTTTATCAGGCCAAACATACCCCATTCCCTCAACCATTCCCCATCGAATTTGGTTTCTAGAACCTTTATGGTTTTCTTGTGTGTATACACATGCGCCTTCAAGTCATCTGTGAATTTCACAGAGTTTTCTTAGTCAAGGAATACTCAGAGGTGGTTTGCCATTGCCTTCTTCTAAAATAGAGCCTACAGCACCTGATATTTGTTGGTAAATCTCTCACCCAGGTACTACCCAGGGTTGACCCTGCTTAGCTTCCAAGATCAGTCAGAATCTGGTGCCTTTATGGTTTAACTTTCTAACTCACTTACAAAACCCTTATCTAAATGTGAAGCAAATTTTTAAAGATCTCAAATGTAAATTATTTGTTTAACTACTATTATAGGGCACATATATTAATAATAATAATATATATTGCCTTCAAGTTGTTTCTGACTTATGGCAACTGTAAGGCAAATCTATCACAGAGTTTTCTGGGGCTGAGTGTGAGTGACTCGGCCAAGGTCACCCAGTGGGTTTCCATGGCTGAGCAAAGATTCAAACTCTGGTCTTCCAGAGTCATACTCCGACTCTCAAACCACTACACCACACTGACTCCCAGGGTGCATCTATACTGTGGAAATAATGCATTTTGACACCACTTTAAGTGCTGTAGTACCATCCTATAGAATCCTGGGATTTGTAGTTTTACAAGTTCTTTAGCCTTCTCTTCCAAAGAATGCTGTGCCTCACTAACTTACAAATCCCAGGATTCTGTAGGCTGGAGCCATTATATTTAAAGTGGTGTCAAACTGCATTTTTAAAAAAAATAATGTAGATGTACCATCGGTCTCTCTTTTTTGGATACACTGCAGCTTGTTGAAGTGAAGTTTCACCAAAAGATAGCATAGTGGTACTATTGCATTCATTGATCTGGACAGAAAGGTTATAAGGCGTTTTGCCTAAGATCTCCTTTATTGGGTGCTCAACATCAACCCCTCATCCTGTTCCTCTGCATTTTTATTGGGAAGTGAAATCTAATAAATTTATTGGATCTTACTTGTCAATACAAATGCAAAAGGCTGCAAGCTTAATGCATCAATTTAAGCATTTTCATGTTTTATGGAATAAATTATGTAGCAACCTGAGATGGGGACCTAGGTGTTGTTGTTGTTTTAGCACAGATAGAAGTATTCACATGGTCACAGTTGTAAGGTGATAGTTTTGAAATCAGTTTCAAGATAAATATCTGATTCAGAAGCTAATTTCTCTTTTGCTGCCATTCAAAAAGCAACAGTGGAGTGCATAATTTGAGCAACCACCTACTTTAATCAAACCATAGCAACCAGTTACAAAAAATCTCATTAAAGCTTTTCTTCCCACAGAACAGCTATTCCAGGCACCATTTGTGTCAACATTGCCTGCAGAAGATATTGGATCTGTTAAGATTATGTAAAGAAAAGACTATTTAAAGAGAAATACTACTGTACCCATACTGTCTTGAATAGACCAGAACATCAAGACACCTGGTCAAATAAAATGATCTCAAGAATGATAACCCTTCAACAACCTTAAACTCAAACCCAGAGACATACTAATCAGTTTTGATGTGGTCTCCTTGTTCACCAAAGTCCCCACAATGGACACCATGGCACTCATTTGACACATTTCCCCAGAAGATATCACAGCCCTGTTCGAACATTGCCTCACCGCAAGCTACTTTCAGTGGGACAATGAATTGTACAAGCAGAGAGCTGGGGTAGCAATGGGAAGCTCTCTGAGCCCTATGATAGCAAAATTTTACATGGAACACTTTGAAAAGTAAACCCTGGAAATAGTACCAAAAAGCCCACAACATGATTCCAATATATGGGCAACACTTTCACCACCTGAAGCCACAGAGAAGAAGATCTGACTGTGTTTTTGAACCATCTGAACAACATCCACCCAAACATCCAATTCACTATGGAAAAGAAAAAGAAGGAACATTGCCATTCTTGGATGTCCTAGTTATCCGCAAACCAAACCAGCAGACGGGCCATGCAGTACACAGAAAACCTGCACACACAGATAAGAATGCCAACCATCACCCAGGACAAAAAAGAAGCACAATAAAAACACTGGTAGACTGGGCAAAAAGGATCTGTGATCCCCACTTCTTGGAAGTTGAATCGAAGCACCTAGAGCGGGCTCTACAGGCTACTGGTTATTCCAGCTCAGATGTCAGAAGAGTGCCAGACCAAGAAAAACCCAGAGGAGTGAAGACAAACAACCACCCAAAGGGGAGGTATTTTTTACCATATATCAAAGAAGTCACAGACAGAATAAGGAAACTGGTGAGAAAACACAACCTCCACATGATCTATAAACCAACCAAGAAAATCTAGTAAATGCTGCATTAAGCAAAGGACAGAAGAGACCCTCTCACAGCCGCAGGAGTTTACCACATACCGTGCAGCTGTGGACAAGTCTACATAGAGACCACCAAATGCAGTGTTCAAGGAAAAGTTCAGTGAATGGTTCCTCAACCTATTTGGCGTTCACTAGTACATATGATAGTTTACATAACAAAATAAAAATCAACTTGTGGGTCTTTTCCAGCACTGGGATGGCAGTGCCTCACCCCAAACGTATGGATGACTTTCCCCCCAGTGGTTTCCATATAGATGCTGAAAAGTATAGGAGTTAAGATAGAGTATCAGTACCCTTCAATTCAGCAAACCAGTCTTCTGTGCAATAACAGCGAAACTTTTACAGTGGTACCCCGGGATACGAATGCGCCGGGTTACGAATTTTTCGGGATACGAAAAAATCCCATAGGGATTTATTGCTTCGGCTTACGAAGGTTTCTTCGGGTTACGAAAAAACCGCGGCGCTATTTTCCGCCACCGGAGGGCAGCAGAGAGCTATTTTTCCATTAGCGCCTATGGGAATTCGGCTTACGAAGGTATTTCGGGTTACGAAATTAACCGCGGAACGAATTAATTTCGTAACCCGGGGTACCACTGTATTTCTGTCACCAATAGAAATTAACAGCATGACTTCTGGCTCAATAATTTGGACTCTACCATATGGGCTCTGGAACAGGTTTATAGAGGTCTATACAATGTACACTATTGCTATTAATGCACCAGAAAAAGCTCAAGGGAGAAGAGGTTGGTGTACACTTGCCAACTAGCTCATCACATTTCCATGCAAAATGACCTTTAAGAGCCAAGAAAATGTCATGATTCAGCTTCTGGAAGACAGCATTCTGCAAATCTCAATTAAAAGGTTGTATTAAGCCTTCAGATGGCATAAAGAATTTGTCACATTGATACAAATGAGGGATAGCAGCTCTGTGGGAATTGGTGCCCGTGAAGTGAAGAGAATCATGAGATGTGTTAATTACTTTAAATTTCCAGCATATAAAATACGTGTAATGGTCACAGAATTTAGTGCAAACAAGATCAAATGATGTTTTATAAAAAAACAAACACAGCAAATACTTTATAACAGAAGTCAGAGTATTTGTCCATCTAAGCCCAGTAGACCAGGCCCTAGGTATCTGTTGGGATTTGGCTCGAGGACCTCCCCATGGACACCAAAATAATGGATGTTCAAGTCCCATTATATACACTGACCTAGTAAAATGGTGTCCCTTGTATAAAATGGCAAAATCAAGGTTTGCTTTTTGCAAGTGGTATTTTCAAGTGGTAGATGGCTGAATCCATAGATGCAGAATCTGTGGATGTGGAGGGACAGCTGTATTGAATTTGATGGGAAGAGGTTCTTGGGCAAAACGTCACCTGGCCCTTGTTATATTTGACTGAAAATTCCAGAGATTTAATCTGGAATCTTCAGCATGGAAGCATGAGTCAGTCTGCAGGGAGAACAACAATAGAATACAGTTGGTCTCCATTTTTGCAGGGGATCCTTTTCAGAGCCCCCTGAGAAAATGGAGGCTTGCGTATATTCAGGCCCCATAGGCTTGAATGGGATGCGCCCCCTGTGTGCACAGCCTGGCCGTGTGCATCATTGAAAACAGCGGAGGTTGCTCCTCCATGGATATTCAAGGTCGCGGATCTTAAATCTGCGAGTTAGGAGGGGTGTCTGTACTTGTAGGAAATTCCTGAGAGGAGGAAACCAATATTGGCCACTGGTTTGCCTTGAGAGTTGGTGTAATACACCAGTAAAAAGAAAGAGTTTCCATATGAGGAGGCTGCATGAGCATCAAGGGAGGGCAGTGGAGCAGGTGCCTTTTCTCTGGCAGATGAGTTGTAATCACATTCCCACCTTTCCTGGAAAAGGCATGTGTCTAGAAGTTGTAGAATGTGAGATATGAGGCAAAATGTGCAGACACTATTTTAAACTGCCCTAATTTTCCATGCTTTTGGTAGATTTGGTAGCTGCCCATTGGTTTCCGGGCACAGTACAAAGTGTTGGTCATGACCTTTAAAGCCCTAAATGGCTTGTGTCTAACCTATCTGCAGGACCACCTCCTTCCATATAAGCCACCCTGCACACTCAGGTCCTCTGAGAGGAAACTATTGCAGCCTATAAAAACTAGGCTGACTGCAACCACCCTCAGGGCCTTTTTGTCAACCACTCCCAGATTATGGAAAGGCTTGCCAGAGGAGAACCGTCATATTACCATTTTAGACAGCTTCAAAAAGGCTGTCAAAACGGATCTCTTCTGGCAGGCCTTTCCTGAATAGAAAACCCGCCCACCAATCTGAATTTACAACCCCTCTGAACTCGCTATGCCTATTCATGTGATTTGCTATTTTAATGCATTTTAATGATTTTAATGTATGGCTGTTTAACAGATGTTTTAGGGGAGGGTGGGATGTTGGGACATGGGATTATATATAATTTTAATTTGTAAGACGCCTCGATTGTCATTGATAGAGAGATGGGATATAAATTATTATTATTATTATTATTATTATTATTATTAGATTAATGAAGGCATAACAGTGATAGAAATACCCATTGTCTAATTAAAGAACTATCTTCTTTTCAAGCCATTTTGTGAAGGAGATCTGTAGTCACTAGAACAGAAGAGAATGAGATATCCAAAATGGACAAGTAGAAATTTTGCAACCCTATCATAGTAGAATAATGATGAGGGCTGTCACACAACGGAATCAATTTATAATTTTTTAAATATTTATATTTATGGGAAGATCAAGAGCAAAAGGTATGTTTTCAAAAAGTGTAATGAGGGAGGGATGGCCCAGATTCGCTGTGGGGCTGCCCTTCCTACATGTAGACAGTCTGCAGTCAAAGTGGGCTTTTGGTCTTGCCCTGTGTGGACAGGGCAATACATGGGTGGTTGGAAACCACCGCAAATGGCCCATGTAGATATGTCCCCTGATGTGAAGTCAAAGGCTTTCATGGCTGGCATCCATAAATTTTTGTGGGGTTTTCGGGCATCTTCAGAGAAGATGCCAGCTACAGGTGATGACAAAACATCAGGAATAAACTCTTCTAGAAGACAGCCACATAGCCCAAAAAACCCACAAAAATCTATGTCCCCTGATGGTCAACTGTGTGGATCATGAATTTCAACTGCTCCTTATTGCTGTTTTGAAAATCTGGCAACACTAACCTTACTATAGTTAGGACTAGCAATTGGATTTAAGCCAAAGCTCTCCACTGCTACTAGGAAACAGAAGCTGATTAATGAATAGAAAATTCATCTAGAGCCTTCCAACCCTGCTCAACAGCAAGCACTAAAAGTGGTAGAAGATGAGGCAACTCCATTTTGTAACCTATTGCATTTCTTAGGGAGCCAGTACATTAGGGCAAAACATGGGAGAGTATCCAATTTTTGTACTAAATGCTACTCTTATGCCTTTTGCATCAATATACTTTGTAGACATTAGCAAGACAATGCTTACCTGTATGTATAAATATTTCCTGCTTTCTTTGCAGATCAAGCTCCCACCACAGCAAAAATAATAATAACAATAATTCAGACAACATCATTTGTTCTGGTCAGTTGCCTATCCTACACAAAACTGTTGGTGAAAATCCCAATGACTTTAATTAAGCTGAAATGTAATATTTCCCAATTGCCAGTACCAGTCATATTTTCCATTGGCATCATAATCTTTAGGAATACATTTATTTCTCTTAGTGTCTGGCAATTGCAGAGGAGCAATCTTTTTAAAACTGTCTCTAAATGTACATTTTTTGTCCCTATCCTGGGGGATAAATTTACTTCCACCTCCGCTGAGCTCCTCCTTGCCTCCTGTGTTGTCAATGAGAATTATGCTGCAAAGTAAACGTGAACAAAATTCACACCAAAAAAGGAATGCCTGCCCTATCACTGCAGGTTACTATAGCAACAACTGCAACAGCTTCAATTTAAAGGGGGGGAAACCTCTAAAGATCATAAAGTGCAACTCCAAGAAGAGGGATTTATGTCCCTTTTTTAAAAAAGCATTAGCGGCTTTTAATCCCATTTTTGCACTATACATTTTTGAAGCAGTGAATTAAAAAAATATTAATGTTGATTTTTACAAATACAAGTAATAGCTATCTGCTAGAGATCCAAGCATTTCTAATAGCTCAAGAGATTGCCTTCGGAGGCCTTAATGGCAATAGGGCGATTGCTTGTTTCGTGTGTAACCCTGGGCTTCCAAGCTAAAGTCCGCTGAAATTCTGTTGTTAAACAATCTACTGAGTTCAATCTACAGTACAGTGGTGCCTCGGGTTACGAAATTAATTCGTAACGCGGCCGCTTTCGTAACCCGAAAAGCCTTCGTAAGCCGAATTGCCATAGGCGCTAATGGGGAAAAGCCGCGATTCCGTGCGAAAAAGCCGAAAAAAGCACCAAAAGTTTTTTCGTAACCCGAAAAAACATTCGTAACCCGAAACAATAATTCCCTATGGGATTTTTTCGTATCCCGAAAATTTCGTAACCTGGGTATTTCGTATCCCGAGGTACCACTGTACTATCAAGATCACGAATCTTAAAGGGTTCAAAAGTTCCACTTCAATTCCCATCATATTCCTTAGCCAGAATAGCCAGTGAGGGATGATGGGAACTGTAACCCAGCAACACCCAGATGTCCTCTGTTGTCTTTCTTTGAGGTGAATGGATGTGCAGGCTCCTTTATAAAAACAGCCCTATCATTCTTTCTGCTTGTTTGCTACAACCTCATTGACTGTGTTATTTATCTGTGAATAATACAGATAGTATTTTTGCAATATGACTCTTCAGTACTCTCTCCCCACTGCATAAAAGACTCTTCTCCAACTTCCTATTTCAGGAAACCAGGGAACTGCAAAACATGGGCTTCATTCCCACTACACAATAAACCGGTTTTTAGTCGAACTGATGAAGTGATTTAGCACCAAATAGACATTCACACTATTCAAGCAGTGACCAAACCTTACACGTTTCAATTTAATCCACTTTGCGTTCATATTCCTCAATGAATCAATTCAACATGGAGTCATGTCACAGGGCTGACTGCGCCACAGGGAACCAATTCAGATCCGCAGCTCATTCATACTAGCACTGAATCGATTCATTACAAAAGACATAGGTAATTCAGCGGATCCAGAAGAAGTGCTTTAAATGGGTTTAGAACTTGGGCCTCCTTCACAAACCGTATCAGGGAATCGGCGCAAGTGTGAACAAGGGCCATTTAAACTGGTTCATATCCACTTGCAAACCAGTTTATTATGTAGTGGGAATGAGGCCATGGATGTTGGGTTGTTGACCACACTGTTTCCGCTGTGGCGATATTAACCCTGTTTTCTTCTTAGCAGCCAATGGACACCAGAAAGAGGTTGCAATATACAGGGATGCTAATATGTAAACACAAGAATCTTTTGTGTATCTCAGATGTCATAACAGAAAGAGACTCCAAAAAACAGTAGGGGGGGGGGGGGAAGAACCACACTGTATGGGGAGAGATTATCTCAGAACATGGCTAAAAATAGATGATCATTCAGTGAGCCATGCAGCTCACAAGTAGCCATTCTCCATCAAACAGCTCCACCTAGAGATCATTAGTCAAGTGTTTTAAAAATTAAAATCAACAGATCTAATAGTTTGGTCAACCTTTACAGGGAATATTTTACACATTCAAGCTATAGATTAATTTTGTAAAATTCCTATATAAGCTTGATTAAACTATTGGGTCTGATTATACCCACACACATCTCAGACCCAATAGTTCAATCAAGCTTATACAGAAGCATTTTACAAAATTAAGCTGTGTTTATTTCAATATAGCTTGAATGTGTAATGTACACAGAGAGATATGGGTGTGAGAGAAAGAAAGAGTGCACCATAGCTAATAGACTAATTAATGTTCTTCATCAAAACTAATTGTTCATAAATGTGTTGTTTGAACAAGGAGAGCTTATATTTAATTCTAGAATCAGGCATCCAGTCCTGAGGCCAGCAAGTGTTGCAATGTGCATGTTGAGTTACTGCATGCCTAACAGACTCTCAATTTATTATTATTATTTTATTTTCTTATATCCCGCCTTTCTCCCAGTATAGGGACACATATATTTTAATGGCACAGGCAAGTCCATTTTTAATAAAACGCTAGTGTGCTGGGCTTCTTTTTTGACTGAAATAAACAGAGAAGTACTTTGAAACAAAGATGCAGGGCTCTATATTCCTATCAGAGCCAAGGCTGTGCTTTTTTGGCTGAGCTTGGGAAAGCTCCATTAAAGAGAAAAAAGTCCAAATCTCCCAGAATTCTGGGAATAATAGATCCCATAAGTACTTCATTAATTGTTAGCACTTCATTTTGGTGCCATTGTTTTTTGGTTTTTTATGAGTGCAATAAAGTGTTGTGGTGCCAAATGAAACCCTCTCAATCAGGATACCTGCTTGCCTGCCTGCCATGCCCTTTGCACAATACTCCATTCCACAATACTTCATTTAACAACCATCTCAATTCCACCCCTTTCCATATTCTATGGCTTCTGAGAATGCTAAATTCTTTTTCAGCTGCACACAGGGAGTGGAGAATTTGCATTTATAGATCCCCCCCCCCCCCCCGAAAATGTTTAGTACTCTAGCATGCCTTGAGGCTCCTCCAAGCCTGCCAATATGCTGTTTCAATGGCATCCACGCTCATTGAATGTATGTGCTAGTAGCACATAATTACAGAGCACAGTCATGGTATCATAGTGTCCAGTCACTCAGGTGTTTATTGCTGTGACTAGAGAACCTAGAAAAGTTGATTTTGAACTATAACTCTCCTCCATTCCATCACCATCCCCAAGCTAACATGGTCAAGAACTGTAGAGAGATCTTGTAGCACCTTTGACACTGAATGAAAGAAGTTGGCAGTGTGAGCTTTCATAGACTTCTACTTCTTCAGATGCCTTTGGTGGAATGGAAGCTATGGACAAACATATATATCATTGGTATGTGAGAATGTCAATTCAAATTCAAAATCTTTTGGGTATGGAAATGAAGTAGCAAGTCCGGTTTTAATGATGGTTGTAGACTGAAGTCTCCAAAAGATTATGCTGCCAACTTCTTTCTTTCAGTTAGTTTCAAATGTGCCAAAAGATCTCTCTACATACCGATTCTACAGACTAATGCGGCTGTATTTTTTAATTCTACCACGGGCTCTAAACCTAAAATCCAATGTTTGAGACTGAAGGTCATAACCAATCAGGAAAAGTAAGATTCTTGTGGGTGGTACCACACTTCAGTTGAGTTGCTTATTAACATAATTAATTCTGCCTTTGGGATATGATACGCAGGAACTAAGGATGTACAACCTTGGCTCCTAGATTTGAACCACAATATGACACCAAAGCCTTAGTTGCTCTGACTATATATTTGATGAAAAATAGTGAGAGTACAACTCTGTTGACTTTCCTGGATTTCTCAATGGCTTTTGATAAAACTGATCATGGTATCCTACTGGCGGACTTTGTAGGATGGCAGCAGTAGGCATTGTTCTGCTGATATGTACTGGGCTGGTTCCAGAGAGTAGCGCTGCAGGATTCTTATTCAGCCCAATGCATATTAAGCTGTAGGATGATGTATGGTTCCATCTTTAATCTTTATATGAAGCTACCTGGTGAGATCATTGGGAATTTTGGGATTCAATGTGCTGGTGACATTTAGCTCTACTTCTCCTTGTCATCACAGTCAGCTGGGGTTGTGCAGGTGTTGGACTAGTGCCTGGATGCTGTCATGGGCTGGATGAAAAACCAGTGAACTGAAGCTGTTAAGACAGAGAAGCTGTGGACTGATGATCACAGATCTAGGAATTGCGTTGCAGCATCAGCAGGTACAGTGGGCCCTTCCTATCTATAGGGGTTCCATTCTGGACCATCACTGCCCCCCTACACACACAGAGAGATGGCAAAACCCGCAGGACTTCAAGTCCTGTGGTTTTCAATGGTGGTGTTTGTACATGTGGCTGCTCTCCTATGACTGCACAGCCATTAAAGTCAATGCAGCTTGCTCAAATCTGCGGATGGCAAGTATGTGATTGGGACAAGCACGCTGAACATAGTTTTGATGTACTCTCAGATCCATCTCTATTGCTGGAGCCCAAAATGGCTTAGTGTTTGTGGTCAGCTTTGACTGATTCACCATCTGGTGTCTTTTCTGGACAGGGATGACTTGACCACAGTAGTTCATGCACTGGTATCTCTTCCTGGTTAGACTACTGTAATGTGCTCTGCATGTGAGGCTAACTTTCAAGATAACTTGGAAGGTGTAGCTGGAGCAAAAGACAACAGCTAGATCACTTACTGGAACATGGTATAGTACAAATCATGCAACAGTGATTTGAAAGAATTGCCAATATGTTTCTGATCTGAATTCAACGTGCTTGTGATTATATTTAATGCCCTAAACAGCTTGAGACCTTGATGCTGGAAGGAATGCCTCTCCCTAGGTATGCCTGGTCCTTGGACTGAAGTCTGCTAAAGGGGCCATCCTATGTTCTGAAATGGAAAGGTATTGTGCACAGACATGGAAGAGGGCCTTCTTAGTTGTGGTACTGTAGTTGTGGAATCCTCTCCCCTGGAGGCCTAGTTGGTGCTGACACTGGCATCATTCCTACATAGGGTTGTCAGATTGTATATAGAACAGGACTCCTGTAACATTAAACCAAAATAGATTGTCAAACAGGTTGAGGCACCATAAAACTCCATCAAGCTGGATAAAAGTCCCTGTCTTTCCTTACCTTCCAAACTCCAAATTTCAGTCAGAGCCATCCTCTCCCAAGACAGCTACTGCTTCCTTTGGGAATCAGAGAGATGGAAGAGACCTCAAGGGCCATCCAGTCAAATTCCCTGCCATGCAGGAACACACAATCAAAGCACCCCTGACAGATGGCTATCCAGTCTCTATTTAAAAACATCCAAGGGAGTGTGTTTCACTGACGAACAGTTATCAGGAAGTTCTTCCTAATGTTGAGCTGGAATCTCTTCTCTTGTACCCACTGGAACCCACTGCTCTGGTAAGCATAGATGCTAGGCCCTGATTTGTTATTGCGTGCCTTCAACATATTTCTGATTTATAGCTACTGTAAAGTGAACCTATCATGGGTTTTCTTGGCAAGTTTCTTTAGAGGGAATTTGCCATTGCTATTCTCTGAGGCTGAGAAACTGTGACTTGCCCAAGGTCACCTAATAGTTTCATGGCTGAGTGGGGATTCAAACCCTATTCTCCACAGTCATAGCGTAACACACAAACCACTGCTTGGTCCCTAGGACTATTAAGCAGGTCTAAATACTCTGAAGGCATCAGATCCTGTCTGATCTTGGAAGCTAACAAGGTTAGCAGTTGGGCGGGAGACCATCAAAGAATATCAGATCTTGTAAGCTATATTTCAGAGGAAAGCAATAGAGTATGCCTTGTTAGCAGAGTGTGGTGTTTTGAGTGTTAGACTGGGATTCCAGAAGACCATGGTTCAAATCCCTGCTCAGCCATGGAAACCCACTGGACTTTCTTGAGCAAGTCACACTCTCTCAGCCTAAGAAGAGGGCAACAGCAAACATCTTTTGAACAAATCTTGCCCAGGAAACTCTTTGAGAAGTTGCTGTTGTTAAGTCTGACCCAACTTGAAAGGCACATAACAATGCTGCAGCCAAAATGGTCCCCTTGAGTTCAAACTGCCAAGCTCAAATTGGAAAGAAAGCACTAGTGGTAGGGAAGTTAAAGGCAGACCTCAGAAAGCAACTTTGAAAAAGTATTTGAGTCCCATTGTACATTACCGTGTTAATCCTTTCTCCTCTAATAATATGTTGTCATTACTCATAAGTCCCTATTTTATGCATTGTAGTTTAATTCCAAGTAAGTGTGCATGGAACAGATGGTATAAAGCCTTCATTACACCTGGGGGGGCTCAGCTGCAATGGCTGAGTTAATCTCTTTTGTACCTGGTACTTTAGTACACATGCTATATAGATAGTTCCTAAAGTGGCTCAAATATATAGATATCTTGTTTGTATAATTTTGCCAGTCATTCAAGGGGCTTATCCCCCGTCCAGCCTAACGTTAGGAGGCTTGCCCCATTCTGGGGTCCCTATTATACTGCTTATTAAGTAACTTCCTGAACTGTCCATTGTCTGTTATTTTTATTTCATTTTTTAAATTATCAGGGTGAAGGAATCCTTACAATTAGAGAACAGCATTAAAAATCCACTTAAAATGCTCTGGGGTTTTTAACTTGTTAAATCTAAAACCATTATTCTTCGCCCTTAAGTTGCTTTTGAAGTGTAACTTTATGACCTCATTGCCAAAAAGAAAAGAGAAAATTAACCCATGACAGGTAACTACGCTTGCTGCAATTTGTTGCTTCCATGCTAGAAGCAATATTTCTACACCTTTTGAACTTATTTCTGAAGCTGTAAGGGTTAGAAAATATGAAGTTTTAGTCTTTTCCAGAAGACCTGGATGGTTTGCCATATTATATTCCCTGGCTGTATTTGTGTATGTCCTGACAAAAATCTTCCGCTGAGAGCAGAAGAGCACATAAATTAAAGGCAAAATTACATTACACAAAATCATCAGCATTCTTGGCAGAAACATAGCTTTTCTACCAAAGTAATTGCCTCTAATCAGGCTTACAGAATAGAAATTAGAGCTTCTTTGATGCATTGTGTTCTGTTTCCCCAACATTACTTTGGGCTGTGTTTCCTTCCTCTCCAACAGTAGACTAACAAGATTCCACCCTTTTACCGTCATTCAGAGCCATGTGCTGCTATCTTGGCACATGGCCATAAGTTCCTATCTTTAATAAATGCAAGCTCACCTGTGGCAAAATGTTGCAGTGTATCCTGGCAAATATTGTTCTTGTTCAGGGGTTGTCATATACCAGTGGTTCCCAAACAGTAGTCCTCCAGATGTTTTGAACTTAAGTTCTCAGAAGCCTCAGCCAGCTTGGCCCACAGTCAAGCTATCTGAAGTCCAAAACGTCTGGAGGACCAAAGTTTGGGAACCACTGTCCTCAACAATCAGGCCCTTGTCCAGGACATTATATCCAATAAACAAGTTCCAGCATTCATGCCATGCTCCAGTTTCCCATTTTCCTTTTCCAGTGGATTTTTTGAGGCTATTGACCAGGTGCTATCAGAATGGAATTATTAAAGACTGAGGAAGAGGCCCTTTTTTACCACTTGGGAGACAAAGATCCCTTGCTCAGAACAGAGGCTGCCTCTAGCTCTAGTTCAGTAGCAGACCATCCACACATGTCAAAAATCCCAGGGTTAATCCCCAATATCTCCTGTACAAAACTGTAAAGGGCTATGCTAGCTACAGTGGGTGAAGCCAGTCTAGAAGGATCAGAGATCTAATCTGGTATAAAGAGCTTCCTACATTTCTATGCACCTGGCTTTGCTATTACAGGGAGTGATATCAGCAAGGATGGGGAATTTATGGTGCTTCAGTTCTCACTAGGCTACAGCTCCCATCACTCTTCACCATTAGCTACGCTGGCTGCACCTGACAGGAACTGGAGTCCCATGATATCTGGAGAGTCACAAGTTGCCCGAGATCACAGTATTTTTAGAACATACACTCATGGGTAGTAGTAGAAGGAAAGCAATTATGCTTACTTTCAAAGTTTATGTCTTTCTTTCATATTATAAACATGCACTCAAAATATCTACAATGCACAAAATCTACATGTCTACAGTGAATGAGGTAGCACAGCATAGGGGCTAAGGTATGAAATGGTTGAAATTTCACTTTTGCATGAATTCACAAGGGATGAGGAGTCACGGTCCCAACAGAGGAGAGGACTCATCTAGTAAAGAGAAAATTGAGCCCTCGGGAACAGAGAATTGCAAGGCGCTGACTGTCCTTGAAAACACAGGATCCGCAGGGAGTCTAGAAACTGCAGAGGGGAAGAAATATAGTTCAACTCTGGGGTCTGAAGAAGTTGGGCCTCCTCCTAGTCCACAAGAGCAGTGCACAGTAGAAAGCGCAGGCTGTTTCAGATGAAGGGATAAACTGGAAGGAAGAACTCCTTGAGTAGGGACTTTCTCAGGAGTAGGGAAAACCTGTGTGTGCATGCTACTGAGTGGGAGCTTCAGTAGCTCAGCAATATAAGCCACACTCAGTCCAACACAGCTGTTGGAAACCACATCTCCTGCAAACTCCCTACCTGCTAATCTATGTAGCCTGAAACCTTGCTATGACTCATCTGCTGGTCCTTGACCTTAGACTCTGTGTCCTTTGCTTCCTGGAATCTTCCTCCCTCTTTTTGTTTGGAACCTGATGGCTTAGACCAGGGCTTGGCAACTGTAGAGGGGTCTATTCCCCCCCCCCGGATGGGCCACAATCCTCCCCCCCTAAAAAAACAGTATATCAAAATACCAATTTTTCTTCATGTATTTCCCAAAATCCCAAACTGAAGTCATGGAAATTGAGGGTTGGAGCCCCGAGTTTTACAAAGCTGTTAGTAGCACGCTGTCTCAGAGGTCTTTCATCTATGGGTTGAACCTGATTTGACAGCACTTAGCAGGAGTGGTTGTTTTTTGCACATTTGGATGGCTTTTGTGCTGTTTTCAGATGAAATCATACCAAAATTATCTCTAGATCTTTGAGATACTGGTGGGGGGCATAAATTTGGGGTCCAGAGGCTGTTCTTTTCCTACCCCTGCTTAGACCCTGGACTTCAAAGCCGCCTCACACTACTTATGGTAGAACTCTCTCTCTGATAAGACTGTTTCAGCTTTTGCCCCATTTACTGCTTTCTGATTCTGCCTGTCTTACTTGAGGTAAAGGCCCTGAGTTAGTGTTAACCTACAACCCTTACCAGTTTGGTGCTGCCTATCAAGGAATGGGACTCTGAAATGAACCCACTCTTTTGGCCTCAGATCTCTCTTTGTTAACTGCTGTCAAATCAGGTTCAAATCACGGTGACCCAATGAATGAAAGACCTCTAAGACACTGTACTATTAACAGCCTTGCCCAGGTCTTGGAAACTCAGGGCTCCCGTTTCCTAGAGTGAGTCAATCCACCTGTATTGCGGTCTCCCTATCTTCCTACTGCCTTCAACTTTATCGAACATTATCTTGTTTAATGGAGGCATATCATCTCATGGTATGTTCTAAGTACAATAGCCTCAGTTTAGTCATTTAGAACTCTCTTCTAGGGAGAGTTCAGGCTCAATTTTCTCTAGGACCTATTAATTACTGATCAGCCTTAAATATGAATAATACTGAATTTATGGGATTGTTTTAAGGGCAACTAGGATATTTCCAAAGTGCCCTGAACAGTAGTAGGAAACCTCTGTAAAAAGGCTAGCATTATTGGTTACTACGTTAAAATATACAATGACTTTTTTCCATTAAGTACTTCCACTTTCATGCAAACAAGTGTACACTGAAATTAATATACCTTCCTTGTTAAATCAGCTTCACTGGCTACTGGTTCATTTCTAGGCACAATTCAAAGTGTTGGTAAAGACCTATACGGCATAGGTCCAAACTATCTGAAAAACTCCTCCCCATACAAACCTGCAAGAAGTCTATGATCTTCAGGGGAAGCTGTTCTCTTGTTCCTGCCACCATCATAAGCTCACTTGATGTGGAAACGATACAGAGCCTTCTCAGTGGCAGCCCCCACTCTCTAGAACTCCCTTCCTCAAGAGGCTAGGCTGACCCTCTCCCTGCTTTCCTTTTGCTGGTAGGGAAAGGCATTTTTATTCAAACAGGCTTTTAATACGTAATTACTCTTAAGAACACTTCTTACTGGTGCACATGCTGTGTTTATCTGTTTTTGACTTTTGCATTTTTAACGTAATTTTATATTGTTTAAATCAAATGATTTTAACTTTTTAAAAATTGTATTAGGAAGTTTTTAGCAAATTTGATCTGTAAGTCACCATGGGCCCCACTATGGGAGAAATGCAGCTAAATAAATAAACAGAAAACAGGATAATTCACAGGAGCTACAACACTGACCATGGTAGGGAATTATTAAAAGGATTTCCATCTTAGTTCCGCTTCCTCAGCTATCAGATTTTGCAACTGAGTTGTGTTGGAAAGTATTTCAAAGGACATTTAGTACAACCTGATGCAGAAAATCCACAAGAACAGTATTCCATTTCTATCATGTACTTAGACTTAAGGAACTTAATTACACCTCAGAAATGAAGAAAGTATATACCCAGGATCCAGTGTATGTCATGAATCTGTAGAAATGAAGAATGGATAACTGGGTACAAAACCCAGCTTCTTAATATCAATTTAAAACTAAAATCACAGGTTCCTATCACTCACTATGGTAAGCATCCTGTGGGCAAAGCCCTGTGAAATAACTTTGGAGGCCAGGATAAGTGAATACTATTTCCAATCATCAGTACTAGGGTTTCAGTGCCTAGAATAATTCCTTTTCCACCCAGAGCTTGGAAATGTTAGTTTTACTATAACTTTCAGAATCCTCCAGTAAATCCCACAGAGCATTATCTGGAGGATTCTGAAAGGTATAATCCAAACAAGCAACTTTTCCAATCTCTGGTCCCATTTCAGATTTGAGACCATGTACCAAGGGGACTGAGGAAGAGTGTATACAATATATTTCTTTCGAGATTGTTTATGTACTGAATAATCTCTTTTATATAACTGTATGTTGAACATGTGGTTTTATGGTTGTATATAATAATAAATATAATAATGAAAAAAAATAATTATTCTGCCAAGGGGGGTTATACAGTATTTTATAGTGAAAATGACAGAACTAGTGAGGAAAATATTTATGGAAACATATTTCAAATTGCATTGTTGATCCAACTTGCAGAAATTGATCTTACCTTGGTCCATTGGCTAGACTGTCTTCATGCAGAATTTTAACATTTTAAAACACAGAGTGCACACACTGACTATGTCTTAAATCCAAGCAAACTTTCAGCATTATTACCTGGCAAGAGAGCTGCTTAATTCTTTTTTGTAGGTTTGTGTTCCATGGTTTGAATGAACACTCACAATAAACAGTGCAGGGGGAATGAGCTCTTTGGCAACACTCTTCCCAAATGTGCAACAATATTTAATCTTTATTAGTTGAAGAACAAAGACAAACAAAGGCAAATCTTTAACATTCCATGCAGACAAATGGGTGGAATTAATCCCTAATTTACACTGTCATGTATTTTAAAGCTACATCTTTTTGTACAGTAAAAGTAATTGTCCAGCCAACTGCACAATCCAAACATATTCAGGCAGTTAACTAGTGCAGATTTGAAAGTTCTGGGTGCAAAATCCCTCGAGCCATGAAACTGTCTTTTAGCCTAAACTACTTCGAATGGTTATTGTGAGAGAAATCCCATGTTATGTTCTCCTGAGCTGTGTGGAGGAAAGGATATTCATATAATGAATAATTCACACAATAATTCTTCCAAAAGTTTTCTCATTCATCTGTGCTAACAGATTTTTCACATTTGTTGATTGTGTATGTGTAGATGCCTTTAGGTTGCTTGTTGACTTGTGGCTACCCCATACATTTCATAAGGTTTTCTTAGGCAATGAATATTCAAGAGGTGGTTTACCACTATCATCTTTTGAAATATAGCTTGGTATTCCTCTTGGCAGTCTCCCACCCAAATACTAACCAGGCCTCACCTTACTTAGCTTCTGCCTTAGCTAAGCCAGAATGTGGTACCCTCAAGGTACGCAAGCCTCCAGTATGTTGGTTACAACTAATTAATTTAAATTTTGTGGGAAGTTTTAACCTACACATTCTGGCTGATAAACATTAAAGCACATCATTTCTTTTCTTCCACATTCAACAAACTAGACTGCACATCTGCCAAGAGAATTCTGTGGAAACTTGAAAAAAAATTATTGCTTTTGTCTATACGCTCTGGACAGAATAAACCTAAGCATAAAAATGTGATTGCATTTTTCCTTATTGCAGCCAGTGGTGGAATTGCTTAAAAATTTGTTGTTAACAGTCTTCAAGTCAACTTTTACCTATGGTGACCCTATGAATGAGAGACCTCCAAGTAACCCTGTCCTCAACTGTCCTGTGTAGCTCTTGCAGATTCATAGCTGTGGCTTCTATGATAGAATTTATCCATTTGGAATGTGGTCCTCCTCTTTTCGTATTGCCTTCAACTTTACCAATCATTACAGTCTTTTCTCATTACTCCTTTCTTCTCATGATATGGCCAAAATATGACAAGCTCAGCTTAGCAATGAAAAACTCTAAATGGACTTACACAGCACAAATGGCTAAACAGAATTTGGACAACAACACTACTGGGGAAATGGACAAGTTAATGAAAATATGTGAAAGGAGAGAGACATCTAGATAATGTTGAAGACATGTGGTTAACTTTTATTTAATTTATAAATACAAAACATGCTTTATGTTATCCTCTGAAACACCATTTGAAATTCTGTAAAGATATATATCAGCAGTGTCTACATCCAAAAAGATATAAGCAGTAAACATATTATTATAACCCCTGGTATTTTTTATCATGTAACCCTAAAGGCATGAGATTCCATCTCATCTTGAAAGTTAAGCAGGGTCGGCCCTGGTTAGTACTTGGATGGAAGACCACCAACAAATATCAGGCACTATAGGCCGCATTTGAGAGGAAGAAACAGGAAAATCCCCTCTGAGTATTCCTTTCTTAAGAAAAGCCTATGAAATCTGGGAATTCAGAAACACAGTATGAGTGGTAATGATTCATTCTAATGTTTTTGCTATTCTTTCTCTCCTACTGAAACAGAAAAGAATATTACTCTACAAATTACATTTTGTTTTCTGCTGCTGTTTTTCTTTTATGTGTTGTTTTGTCCTGTTGTGCGCAAAATAAAAGTTTAAACAATGAACAGCATGCAAGCAGCTTATTATTATATTGTTAATCCTGCAGCTATGTTCACATATTTAGGATAACATGCTTTACTTAGGGCTTCAACCAGAAGAATGGGTACAATAACTTGCTATAAGAATCAAACTGAAACATTATGGTGCTATTCTTCTTTTCTGCTCCTGCTTTGGTCCACAAGACATCAATACATTGAGGGCCTAGCAACACATTGAACTTGACAGACATGAGGAACTGGCAGGGTCCAGTCTGCAACTCCAATCTTATCTGAATTCTTATGCACTTACCTATGATGTCCTCAGCCAATGTTCTGATCAGGCCCCACCTCTTATGTGAATGTTGTTTTGTGGGCAGATGTCAATGGTAGGAAATTGGCTGGTCATGCAAAGAGAGGAAGTGGCCCAAGATATTCTGTTGCCTGAAGCAAAGAACAAGATGGTGCCCTCTCCTAATTCCATGTACAGAAGCCATCTGGACTTGCAATGAAATCTTACTTCAATACCAGTGATGGAAGAATATTCTCGAATATATCTAAAGCATGAGACTAATTTAAGAGCCTTAGAAAAGATGTATGGCAAAGGGAACAAGTATGGAGTTCAAAGAGAATATTTGGGAGCCATCAAAACATTTGCTGTCTGATGTGATTACCTGCTGGTTGAGTCAACCCTGTGTACAGATCCTTAATTCCTATGCTTTAGGAAACTGGAAGCAATTGAGGAATCAGGAAAGAATGATTACGATAAGATTCTTAAGTTCTCTGAAAATGCACTTCTTAAAGAACTTTTCCTTTGCATCTATGCCACACACATCAAGAACTGAAGCCAGAAGTATCAATTTTTAGGATAGGGGCATTTGCACATATAGCACAGTGGAGTTTTATGTAAGCCAGAGGTGGGCAACTGCCAGTGGCTGGGGGTGAGTACTGCAACCATGTGGTCAATAGAGAGCCACCACCCTCCTCAATTTTTTTAAAATGTTAAAAAAAACTAGTCAGTAACTAGCCCCCTCATTTTCTACAGGATATGAAAGTTGTTGTTCCAGCCTTTGGAATTGTAACAAGGAAATAAATGTTTCCAGTGCCAAAAATAGTTCCAGAGCCAAAAACATGGCAAAATAGAGGGTATGGGGGACATTTTTGGTTATTTCCTTGCCCCCAAATTATGGAAGGGGTCTGGTGGTGCTTTGGACCCTCAAAAATAAACAAACAAACAAAAACTTGAAGTCTGTTGTTTGATCTTTGACCACTTTTGATTTAAGCCTTGAACAAAGGCAAACCTACTAAGGATTTCAGTATAATCTTACCAAACAACCTGACAAAATTGCTGTTTGTTAAGTTGCAGCAGCATTTTAACCAAACCTGGAAAATTAGTGAAGCTTTCCAGCAGTGCATACTGAGGAAACAGTGTACTTACATCTCATTTACTTTGTCTTCTGGGCCCTGAACTTGGCCAGTAACCGTCCCATCTCTGGAATTTCTAATCCAGCCAACTACTCCCACTTTCCTAGCCTTCTCCTCTGTGTACTAGTTTGGAAAACAAACAAAACAAAAGATCCACAGAATTTACTCAGTACCCAAATACACACTGGTATAACTCAGCCTCAGTACCTCAGCCTCAATTACATTGAATGCACTCACCTTTCCTCAAAACAAGACACACAAATCAGTACATGCATTCATGGGAAGAATAAAGTATTTCTCCTGCAACTGCCAACTTTTTATTGTATTCAGTATTATTTACTGCAAATACAAGTAGGATGCTTTTCTATTAAAAACTGTATTCAAACTGGCTTACAAAAATGAAAATATAAATAATAATGGCAATAAATAATATGGCAATATCAAACACCAGTGAGCAGAAATAATAAATATCCAACATCAGTTAAAACAGGGAGGGAAGCAACACATAGATAAATCTGGTATAGCAGCAAGAATATCAATAACAGTACAAATAATATGCACGAATGTCGAAACAACTTCATTGGCTACTGGTCGTTTTTTGGGGTAGAATTCAAAGTGCTGGTTTTGACCTGTGTACATCCAAATTATCTGAAAGACTGTGGCTTGAAACGCACGGGCTAAATAAGGTGGCTTCCAGATGCTTTGAGGGTGTGGTGTTCAAATGACGTACACCCCCAAAGTGGCCAGAAGCCGCTCCAGTACTATGATCCAGTCCTTTGAACAGAAACCACTGGCAGAACAGATTCCTTCTTAGTGCTGTAGAATCCTGTGCCAACCATCACCAATCTATACCGGGGACTTAAAAGAACCTCCAGTGCATTTCACAGGGATTCAGGTCGGATGAGAGATACTGGAGCAAAGGAAAATAAAGGAAATCTAAGTGCAAGTTTCCCTACATAATTGAACCATCCCTTAAGAGTGCAATGCTTCATATGTACTGTATCTGTGACAAGGCAAATATCCTCAGATTTTGATACATGACTCGGTTTTGCCTAAGGGGTTGGCGCCACGAGTATTCTGCTTATTGATGTCGTAATTTGAATTTAGACGAAGGAGCAGCTGTAGTTTAGCCCCACAATCCCTCACCACTAGCTATGCTAGCTTGTCCTATGCTCCAATCAACAAGTGATACAGGAGTCATCATCCTGTGAATGCATCGACACAAACACATCATGGGTTTGCTGGTCCCAGATCTGATCCAGCCATATTGGGGGAACATGTATGGCAGCAAAGTCTTCTGGGCAGAGTGGGGCTCTTTGCCCTTCAGAGAGGCATAATCCCGTTTTCTGGTAAACTTGCTGGTTCTGAATGTGCGGAACATAGATGAGCATGAAATTGTACTTTGCAAAGAATAAAGTCCAATGCATTTGTCTCTGATTTAATTCCCAGGCCATCTGGAGGTATTTGAGGTTGCAGTGATCCATATGGACTTCAATCAGGTATGTGGCCCCATCTAGTAGGTGTCTCTATACTTCAAACACTGCTTTGATTGCCTTGATTGTTCTTTTTTCCAAATAGTATAGTTGGGTTCAATTGGCTTCAGCTTTCCTGAGTAGTAGGCACAGGGAAGAAGATGAGTACATGACATCAGGGACTGGAGAAGCACTGCCCCAATGGCCATTATTAGAGGCGTCGATTTTTATGATAAAGAGGGTCTAGGAGTTTGGGTGTTGCAAAACTGGTTCAGATGTAAAAAGTTCCTTTAATTTCTCGTAAACTTATTGAGCAGATACATCCCAGCACAATGGAGTTTTGCTATGTAGGAGGTCCATTAAGGGTGCAGCAAGCTTTGCAAAGTCTGGGATAAAGTTCTGGTAATAATCTGCAAAACCCAGATGGCTATAATGACCTGTCTGATTCAGCAAATGGCTGTAAAGCAAGAGCTGTTGGGTAATTAATCCAATCCAAGTCAGTCTAACAAAATTCTTACCACAATATGGTTGATTGAGAGGTTCTCATTTGTAAAAACTAGGTCTTATATTAGGATTATTCCAAGTATATTTCTTTTATTATGAAACTGCTATGAGAGAACTATATGTAGATGGAATTGAAAGCGCTACTTTAGGCACTGGAATATTTGCACTGTATTGCAACGCCAATGGAATGTTTGAGAATTGGCTTTCAATGATGGTAGCCTATACTCTTATTTATCATACATACAGTTTATTCATGACAACCAAATACAGGTTATAGCCATCAAATTACAAAAAATAATTAAAACCCTTTAAAACTTCCACAGTAAATTAGCTCTATAACATATGAAGCAATATGTTTACACTAAAATTACAAAAATATTTCATACAAAAACATCACAATTTTCCATACTCTATTATTTATCATTAACTACTCTGAAACTTGTCTGTTTCAAAAAGAACCTGCCATGTGATATGGGGAGCTGATATACCATAGACATGCCCATGGAGACTATCACACCTTAATAACCCAACATATATGAGCCTTTTGCTCTTGTGTTCTGTCCCTTCCCAGTACACTAAGACAAAACAGGGGGTCTTCAGTTAACTAGAATTTCCCACTGCAGCCAAACTGGGAAACTATGGCTATCAGGCTCATAGCAAGAAGCATATTAAACCACAATCTTAAATGTTCATAACCTTGACTTGTTCTTAATCACAGCTTTGCAGTTTCTATCAAACAGGAAAGTGAGTAATGTCAGGGATGATGGGAGTTGTTGCTCTTCACCTCAGGCTGTAACTCACCACCTTGTTAATGAAGCTGAGCTGACCAGCTTTGGTCAGTGGTTATTGCTTTCTCCCAAAGCAGCAGAGATTTCTGAGAATAGGCTGAAGACCCTGACAAACTTCTCCAAGCCTTCTCACTTCTTCTTCAGATGTCTCTAAACTCCATCAGGATTCTGCTGGTTCTTGTATCTTCATTCAAGACACCAACAAAACTCAGTAGTCTTAGATAAAAGATCTACTTTATTCTACTATATACAGTTACTATCTCTATATGCCCAACAATCCACAATATCTCTACACTCTACCAATACTCCACAACTCCCCACACGTTACATTACCAAAACTGGCAATTATTATAGCCAGTGGGTGTGTCATTCACAATGATTGGTTGACTTTTGTTCATCCCATACTCAAGTCCA
>NC_056522.1:15649250-15740736 GCF_019175285.1 Sceloporus undulatus
CCCCCCGGCTTCGGCCCCCCCGACTTGTCTGAGGGACACCAACCCGGCCCCCGGCTCCAAAAGGTTGCCTACCCCTGTACTATAATGTGAAAAAGGGGTCTCCATGTAAAACACACACCACAGACACACAATACTTAACTGTCAGAATTTGCACTGAAAACTTAACATTGTAGACTCAAAGACTCTGCGTAGTCATTATTTGGATCCCCCAAAATATGATACAGTAGTGATGCAAAACCAATGGACTTCGTATTGCCTTACCATTCTGAAACATACACCTAGAAAAGAACAAAAAGAAAATTAAACTGATAAATATTACTAATTCAAACCAGTGGGGCAACATTAAGGAAACATTTATTATTTCATTCATTCACTAAAACATTTTTAATTCACCTTTAAGCCTAACAGATACCACAGTACTGTACAAATATAGTTAAAAAACAATGAAATATAACAAAAACCTCAACAAAAACCTCTCAAATATGTCATCAAAGCACAGAAGAAGAAAGAAAAATAAAACGGACCACAGCTTAGAATTAAAACGCCTTGGGAAACCAAAATGGTTTTGAGCTGGCACCAAAACATGATACTTGTGGCATTATAATAAGCAATGCACATTTGTCATGCAGTTTTATTGTGTGAGATAAAACAGCTTGTAAGCTGACAGGCAATTATGAACAACTCTCATTGACAAACAAAGGTATTCTGATCCAGCAAAGGAGATCCAGATGTGCAGCAGAAGTGCCTGGATGCTTACACCATGATGGTCAATTGCCCCACCAATCTTGACACATCTGCTGAAGTGGACGGCAATGCGCATGCGTGCACACACACACACACACACCTGGGCCACTTTTAATAATGAAAGGTATTTTATCTGCTGTGATATTCTGCTGTTGTTGTTGTTTTGCATCAGTTGTTTGATAAATATGTGTACAGTCGTTCCTCCCAATTTGTAGGGGATCTGTTCCGGACTGCCCACGAATCCAGAAAAATGCCAATATTCAAGTCGCCATTGATTTCAAGGGCAGTGTGCTTTTGTTTACGCACCATTTTGTCCCTCGCTACTTGCCATCTGCGAATGGGGAAGATCGTGGAACCCAAGTCCACGAATTGGGAGAGACAACTATATATATACCCATATGCATATTAAATAAGATTATAATCTCTTTCTTTTTAAAGAATCAATGAGCTCGCTTGCTGCTAATTTTTGGTTCCACTACTGTCACTTTTATCTTGTAAATCTGCTTTTGGTAATACATGTATATTTTTATTGTGTTGTTTTAGTAAGCTGTCCTCAGGGCCCAGTGAGCCATACTGGAAATATAAAAACTGTATGTAATCAAATCAAACAAAAACTTGTTAAGTACAGTTGAAGAGGGGGAAGATAATTTTATCTGTAAAGCTCTCCTTTTAGCCAGTCTGTTTTCTGCAGTGGGCAAAGTTGAGAAAATAGAAGGATGCCATAGCATCACAAAGAAGATACAAATTCCTGCAGGAAAAGCAGACAAGTGTCCTTGCCTGATGCTGCCAAGTCCACAATTGTATGCCCTGTAGATAGATTCTATCATTAGGCAGATTAAGAGTAATCAAATAAATATTTATTTCAGAGTAAATATGCTTAAAAGTGAGGCCAGCAACGTGGCAGAGAGAAGGAAATAAATTTTAATGAAGTGTTCTGCTGGGCTTGTCTTTATACTAGGGGTCCTAAGCAATGGTCTTTTGAATCTGACCATTGGTTCATTTTAACCCAATAGTGTTGACACTTTCCCAGGTTCCTAGCAAGATGCTTTCCTAGCCCTACCTGGAAATGCCAGGCATCAAGCTTAGAGACTTCTATATGGAAAGTGTATGCACTATCAGCTATAGCCTTATAACTGCACAAATGCACTAAAAGAAAACACATAATCTTCAAGAACAGAGGGCATTTAAGTTGCAATCCTATCAGATGCGGGGGGAGGATATTTCTTGGAATACAAATTTTCTGCAAAAAAATCCATTTCTCAAAATAAAACCAACTCACAGTTTTATAATATTCCTTAGCAAAAAGGAAGGGCTGCCAACAAACATAATGTGAGGCAAGTCTGGACGTTTCAATTTTTTCTTAGCTAACTCTTTTATACCCTTAAGCAAGATTTAAGATCAGTTGTAGGAAAGCTGTTATGAAATTAAACATTTTCAGGTGATTTTTACTAGGAAGTGCTTGTGAGCCTACATGTGTGATTTATTGATTTGTAAGGATTTGTAAAACAAAAAACACAAATATACTTAATAACCATAGTCAATATCAAATTATGAATTCTCCAGAAGGTGAAAAGTAAAACTACGCATGTGGTTAATAATGAGCAAAGTTTCATTTCTTCTCTTGGACTTGGAAAGTTTTTATCCTCACAACCATCCTATCATTTTCTGACTGCTCTACTGCACTGACTGTTTGGTTAACACTGATATGTCTCTGATTTAAAAGTCAAGAATTCAGCTATCCTAAGGCCAGGCCCTGGTAAGGCTGTAATTGACTCAGTATCACACACACAGGTCCAAAACACACTGCAGAAATAATCCAGTTTGAGACCACTTTAACTGCCTCGACTCAATGCTAGGGAATTCTGGGAGCTGTAGTTTGACAGAGAAGACATTTGACCTTCTCTGTCAGAGAGCACTGGTGCCACAATAAACTACAATTCCCAGAATTCTTTAGTACTGAGCCAGAACAGTTAAAGCAGTCTCAAACTGGATTATTTCCCCACCCTTTGACTAGTTGATTTTAATGTATTCTTTTTAATGCAGACTCAGGAGTTTATCACACAGGAGGAATTTCTCTTAATTTCGAATGAAAAGAAAGTGGGCCCAGAATGCATTCACATTAATTTGCTAGTTCAGCGAATTTACGTGAATTCGAATGGCATTCAAACTGCCTTCCCATTGCCTGAAAATAGCTTGCCATTGCCCAAAACTGCGTGTGATCACCTCTCATGCAATAACGTGAAACCCCATGATTGCGTTTGGACTGACTTCCCATTGCCTGAAATTGCGTGTGGTAGTCTATCACGCAATAACATTAAACCCCATGATTGCGTTTGGATTGCCATTGGATTATACTTCCAATTTCCCTTGTCTGATAACATCCACAATTTAATTGTTATTTTAAGGGGGTAGAATGTGGGGTTATGGAGTATTGCTATTTTATTATGTATTATACTGTTTTTACTGTAAGCCACCTCGATTCAAACTGGAGTAGGCGGGATACAAATAAAGTTGTTGTTGTTACTATTACAATTATTATTTCTGCAGTGTGTTTTGGACGACAGTGAGCCTCAATAAATAGTGAGGACTTGATCTCAGGTCCCCCCAATTCTAGTTCTAGCCTTGGACAATAATCACGGTATCAAATCTTTCAAACAGCAATATGGGACGGTGGAACCTTTGGGAAGTTTTGTTCAAGACATCTAAGGACCAAAACACTCTGCGGAAACAATCCACTTTGAGGCTGCTTTCATTGCCTTCATTCTGGGAACCATAGCTTTTGTGAAACATTTAGGCTTCTCTGCCAGGGAGCATTTCCCAGGATTCCCCAGCACCCAGCCAAGGCACTTAAACTGGATTATTTCTGCAGTGTGTTATGGACCTCAGTCGAGTTAAAATGCCAAGCAAACTGTTCTCCATCTAGGGACACTGCTTCAAAATGTCCGGAGAAACCAATACCATTGAAGCCTGCGCTCACTTTCCTGGAATAACACACACTGAACTAACTGGCGTCTAGGATTCACCATCAAACAGGTTCTTTTTGATACACTGTAAACGGCATTCACTAAATGAGCTGGCAGTGAAATGCCTATCGAAATTAACTGAAGTGATGTTCAAATGTTCACACCAACAGCTCCAAGGGTTCCTGCCTTGTACTGCTATGGCTGCCCATGGTACCTGTCTTGGCGTGAAAGAGAAAGCTAAGGAGGAAACATTCTTCTCCTTCAGAATGGGACTCTATAGAAACGCTCAATAAATAACTGTCCACCTGCAGCCTTGTCATCAAACTGTAATAACTGTAATACTGAAAAATCCTTGGAGCAGGGACCTAGAACCTTCTTATAATGATGATGATGATGATGATGATCCTCCTCAGGGTTGAAAATGAAGCTCTTGAAACCAAATACAGAAACGGCACACGAAAAACCCAAGATATTAATAGGCGAGCCCTCAAAGCGCGACTGCGCACGCGCGAAATGTTCCTCGCCGCTCTCTTTCGCACGGCGGCGTCTCCTTCTACAAAGCCCTCTCCCTCTCCTCCGAGCATGCGCAAAAAGGCACTTGACGTTCGGCCAAGGAGGGACGGTGCACGTTTTGCTTGCGCATGCGCAGTGCCACCCCCGCGCCGGGTCTTTTTTCCCCCACCTCGGACAGACGAGAACTCCTTGCGCATGCGCAACGGCGCTACCGTCTCCTCGTCTCCTCGTCTCTCCCCGGCGACCCCTTTCTCCCCAGATACTTAACCCATCTCCCCCTATTTTCCCCTTGTCTTGATGTCTCCCCGCGGGCGGCGCTTACCTTGCACCCGGCCGAAGATCTCGTAATCCACGGAGACGAGGACCTGGGACATGATGCTGGAGAACCGAGCGGGGAAAGGGTCACCGCTGCTGTGGCGAAAGGGCGCCGAGCGCGAACTGAGGGAGACCGAGCAGCGAGGCTCTCTTTCTCTCCTCCTCGCTCAGGCCGCGACGGAAGCCCCCGAGGCTCAAACTTCACCGGAGAGCGACCGCCCACCAGCCTCACTCCCCATTGAGAATGCACTGAAGAGATAACCCCGTTTGACACCGCTTTAACTGCCCTGGCTCAGTGCTAGGGAATCCTGGGAATTGTGGTTTGTTGTGGCACCAGAGCTCTCTCTCAAAACTACAATTCCCAGAATCCCATAGCATTTGAGTCATGGCAGTTGAAATGCTGCCAACCTGGATTATTTCTGCAGTGTGGATGGGTCCTGGGATTTGTAGTTTGTCGTGGCCAGAGCTCTCGGACAGAGAAGGCTAAATGTCTCTCAAAACTACACTTCCCAGAATTCCATAGCATTTGAGTCATGAGAGTTACAGTGCTGTCAACCAGGGTTATTTCTACAGTGCAGGTGTAGCCCGTGTCTCCTACTCTCAAAAAACAACTATCTATTATTTTATGGTGGCGTTTACGGTCCAAAACACGCTGCTGAAATAATCCACTTTGAGACTGCTTTAACTGCCCTGGCTCAGTGCTAGGGAATCCTGGGAACTGTAGTTTATTGTGGCACCAGAGCTCTTTGACATAAAAGACTGAATTAAGAAAATGGACAAAAAGAAAATCCATTCATCTGAGATGGAGGAGAGTGCTGAGGATCCCATGAACAGCCAAAAGGACAAGCAAATGGGTCCCAGAGCAGATCAAGCCAGAAACTTTCCTGGAGGCAAAGAAGACTAAACTGGAGGCTGTCGTACTTTGGCCCCATCATGAGAAGACACCACTCATTAGCAAAGGCAATAACGTTGAGGAAAGTGAATTAGGAAGAGAGGAAGAACACATGCTAGATGGTTGGAGTCTATTAAAGAGGTCAAGGACCTGAAGTTCCAGGATCTGAGCAGAGCAGCAGAGGACAGAGGGTTTTGGAGGTGTCTCATCCACAGGGTCACCATGAGTCGAGATCGACTTGAGGGCAATTAACAACAACAACAAACTGCTTTTAACTTTCTCCCCCAAAAATATGCCCCCCCCCCCAAAAAAATCCCAGAATTACATATCATTGAGTAATGGCAGTTAAAATGACGTCAAACTGCATTAATTCTGCAGTATAGATACAGCCCCAGTCTGTTCAAATATTGTACTAGAGTGTAAAACTTTTATTAAAGTGTAAAATATCAAGCTGAGGACTTCAGTGCCAATCACACTTGCTAAACGCATTGCAGAAATAATCCAGATTGAGACTGCTTTAACAGCATGGTTTAATGCTATGGAATCCGGGAAACTGGAGTTTAGCCTTCTCCGTCAGAGAGCTTTGGTGCCACAACAAACTACAACTCACAGAATTTGTTAGCATGAGTAACTATTGTATGCAAAGGGATCTTGCAGAACCCTTGGGATTGAGGGCTTCATACACACTGCAGAAATAATCCAGATTGACACCACTTTGACTGCCATGACACAGTGCTGTGGAAATCTGGGAACTGCAGTTTGTTGTGGCACCAGGGGTCTGTGACAGAGGAGGCGAAATGTGTCCCTTTGGACACTACAGTTCTCAGAACTCCGTAGCATTAAGCCAGGGCAGTTAAAGTGCTGTCAACCTGGATTATGTCTGAAGTGTGGATGGGTCCTGGGATTTGTAGTTTGTTGTGGCACTGAAGCGCTCTGAACAGACGTCTCACAAAACTACAAACCCCAGAATTCCATAGCACTGAGCCATGGGTGAAGTGGATTATTTCTGCAGTGCAGTAAAAGGATGCACCATAAAATCATGGATGGTATTTTTTCAGCCTCATACTGGTCTTTCAATTAAAATGGAAATTCAAATGAAATATAATTGCTTTACCTTTTCTAAGTCTAATTGCATTAAATTCTTTGTGTTTTAGCAATTAACTAAACAGAGAGCCAGCACAATGTACTGCTTTGAGCATTAGACTACCACTCTGGAAACCAGGGTTCAAATCCCTACACCAGCATGGAAACATACTGGGCAACCTTGGACAAGTCACATTCTCTCAGCTTCAGTGGAAGGCAAAGGCACACACCCCTCTGAACAAAGCATGTTGGAAAAAAAAACCACAATAGGTTCACCCTAGGGTTGCCATAAATTGGAAATGACTTAAGGGCACACAAGAATTAAACACATGAAACACTTTCTACTAACATTCCTATCGCTGATCTAAGCCTGGGTTCTGTTATTCCCCTCTACCACAAGGAACTGTGGGAAAGGAAAATAGAGTTAGGTCCAAAACACACTGCAGAAATAATCTAGTTTGAGACCACTTTAGCTCAATGCTAGGGAATTCCAGGAACTTTAATTTTGTGAGACATTTACCCTTCTCTGTCTGAGAGCTCTGGGGCCACAATGAACTACGATTCCCAGGATTCCCTAGCACAGAGCCAGGAAAGTTAAAGCAGTCTCAGACTGGATTATTTATGCCGTGTGTTTTGGACCGTACACGGAAGCTCTGTGAAGGTATTTGGCTTGCTTCTACAAGACCTCGAAATATGGCAGGTATCTACCCCAACATTCTTTATATGATCCAAATCATAGTGAGGTTTGTAATTACAGGAGCAAACATGCCACGTATAGAAGAATCACAGAATCTTAAGAGTTGGAAAGACCCATGAGGGCCATCTAATCCAACCCCCTTTTGCAGGAAGACAAAATTACAGCATCCCTGAAATATGTCCATAATCCAACCTCTGTTTAAAGTCTTCCAAGTTCCAAAGGAGAAGAGTCCACCACCTTATATGGAGCAGTCCTTTTCGTGGTCAAACAGTCCTTACATTAAAGAAGCTGTCCAGAGGAGGGCGACCAAAATGATGAAGGGTCTGGAAACTATGCCCTGTGAGGAGTGACTTAAGGAGCTGGGTATGGTTAGCCTAGGGAAGAGAAGGTTAAGAGGTGATATGATAGCCATGTTTAAATATTTGAAGGGGTGTCATACTGAAACTGGAGCAAGCTTGTTTTCTGCTGCTCCAGAGAACAGGACATGGAGCAATGGATTCAAAGTACAGGGAAATAGATTCCTAGCAGTAAGGGCAGGTTGACAATGGAATATGCTGCTTCGGAGAGTGGTGGAGTCTCCTTAGTTGGAAGTTTTTAAACAGTCTGGATGGCCGTCTATCGGAGATGCTTTGATTGTGAATTCCTGCATGGCAGAGGGTTGGACTGGGTGGGCCTTGGGGTCTCTTCCAACACTATGATTCTAAGCTTTCCTCAGGTTTAGATGGAATTGCTTACAATTATCCTTGAGACCTTAGCACTAAATGTGCAAATATCATTGGAAGAGAATGTGTCCCCGGTGGTGGTGGGGCACTCAGGATAGGTCTTCTGCATGTTCCTCCACCCCTGGACATATGCAGGCAAGCACCTGTACATACTTTAGGTAGTAGTTACAAAGAAATACAAGAAATCGTATATTTTTAAAAAATTATCTTGAAAGCATAAGCTTTCACAGACTGCAGCCTGCTTGATCAGATGCATTAAATTTTATACAGACTTTTGATGTGTACACAGTATGTTGAATTGAATTGGGGACTGCGGAAAGTGTGTTCAGAGGGAAATTAAATACAGAGAGAACTGGCAGTGATAATGACATTATTGGCACTGGCCAGTCTCAAAAAAATGGAACTACTCAAAGTCGTGGTTTGCAGTGTGTTTCCAGGAAAGAACTAAACCATTGTATCCAACGGATACTAATGGGGTACTTATCTCTGGTGCAGTAAAAAATAATAATAATTGCAGATCTCTCACATCAACCTGAGAAGTACTGACATAAACCATTCTTGTTTGTTAACACATCAAGATTTCAGATAGTATGTCAAGCCACATAATACTGCAAACAATCATCCTGGATGTTCAGAAAAAGAAACATTTGCATAAGGAATAAAGCTGACTTTTAGACTTCATGGATTCAGTGGGGAGGTTGAGCCAGTTACATATATGCCTCTTACTAAATATATGCAACCCTAGGTGTCTGACAAGGCGATAAATAAAAGCAGGACTGCTTTGTGTATTTGATCTAGCAATAAAAAAAATCAGTGTATTAAAAAATCCTACTCTCTCTAAAAGCTCCTCAATTTAGAAGATGATTTTTTAAAATCATAAAACATGTATAACTAAGGCCACCCTTGACATTCACATTAGAAGCAATACCTTTTCCAAAATGGAATTTATATGCCATGATTCATCTATTCACAATTTTAAAAGTGCATTTTTCCTTTATTCTGGAAATATTTTTTCATGCACATTCTAAGAACAAGTAAAAATGCAAAGGCACATGATTACTTGACTACAATCTAAAGAGAGGCAAGACCCTTTGCTAAAATCAAAACTCGAGAACATTTCAAGGAGAGCGGACAGATGTATTAAAAAGGAAGCACTGAGGGTCTTCGGTAAAATTAGAACCACAAGCAGCAGAATGAATAACCTTAGCTAACACCCAAAGAGCATTCTAGTTATCCAGGAGGCACAAGGACACTTCCAAAAGCTGCATTTTGCACACTCTAGTAAATTCCCATTCAAGGTCAGTTTTGTCCCCCTGAAGCTGATGGAGGGCAAACTCCATTTTGTCTTCTGGAGGATGAAATAATATTCTACAGTGAAACCCTAGCCTAGATGGCTGCTATAGTCCAGTTTTGAAATGTTTTGTCTATTGCTGCCCCCTACCAGGCAAGAGTTGCAAGTCAACCCACGAAGAAATTTAGGATTAAGCCTTGGCAGGTTATTTAAAAAGATACAAACCAAACTCACATCATCCGTCGAACCTGTTCAAGATGTATTGTTGTTTTTGTTGTGTGCCTTCAAGTCATTTCCGATATATGGTGACCCTAAGGCAACTCTATGATGGGTTTTTGTTGGTAAATTTTTTCGGGGGGGGGGTGTTTGTAATTGCCATCTTTTGAGGCTGAGAGATTATGACGTGCCCAAAATTTACAGGGTCAAACTGGGATTCAAACCTTGGTCTCCAGAGTCCTAGCCCCACTCAAACCACTGCACCACACTGGCTCAAGATGTATTGTGGACACAATTTCTTTATGGCCTGAGGATAATTGTGCTTTGGGCAAAGAGAAAAAATTAAGGGCTATGAGAGGTAATGATGGCAGGAGCAACATATGGCCATAAGCAACTCCAGAGGAAGAGGGGCTGAGTGGGAGATGAGAGGGAAAAGGGGGAAGAAGACCTTCATGGCCCCACACATTTGCAAACACTATCTTCTCTGCAAAGAATTAAATGCTATTCATCAACAGCAGCCCTGTTGTTAGACAGAGTGAGGCAGCTTCCTCAGGAGGCAGATGCTGGGAGGTAACATTGGCAGGTGCTCAGCCATTTCTCTTGAGTTATCTGGCCATTTCTCTTTGTGGGAGGATTGAGTTCCATGTGCCACAAAGCCCAGTCGTACCTGGTGGCTTACAAATCAGGATTATGATAAATCTTGCCTGGGTATTAAACTTCAGATTTTAAAGTAGCTATCCAGGGTTGTGAACCCTAAAATAGGACTGACATCTTGGACAGTTCCTGTAAAGCTATCCAAAACATCCACCTGCCACTGGCACTAGCCTCTCTAAATGGAATATAAAGAGGGGCACCATTTTGTCTTTTGGCTTGGGTAACAAAATATTTTAGTCTAGCCCTACTATTAAAACCACTGAGTTATAAAGAAGGAAAGAAAGGGTATGCAAATCAGGAAAAAAAAACTTGTACCCATCATGCAGATTATGTGTCTCCGCAGGAGCTCCCAGAGGGTAGCACATTGTTCTCTGGTTTCCTAGGTTGGTCTTGGAATCAGTTGTAACTCTGTAGTACAGAACATGATTTTCATATAAAGAAGGTTACCAGAATACTCTACATAAACAAGCACACTCTTTCATCAACAGGAATATTCGTAAACCTTCTTTCCATGCCACTAAACATCAAGCACAATAAAAGCACAGGGTGTGCTTTGCTTTTGGGTCAGTTGCCAGACAAAATTCAAAGTGGATTTCCATTGTTAGACAATTTTGACATATAAATTCAATAAGAGATTCTCAACCTTCCAGGATTATTGTTGATTTTTAGATTGATGTTTTTAATTTCCTACCTTTTCTCCAGTATGGGATCCAAGTTGGCATACAAACAAAATAGATACAGTTTAAAAAATTACATCATAATTAAAGATATAATTAAACTAATAGTAAAATTAAAAGCAGTTAAAAGCAAACCATTAAAAAGAATTCCAAAACATAGCTGTGGCTGCATCCACATTGCAACAACAATCTAGTTTGACTCCACTTTAAGTGCCATGGCTCAATGCTATGGAATCCTGGGGACTATAGTTTGTTGAGTCAAACTACAATTTCCAGAGTCCCATAGCATTGAACAATGGTACTTGAAGTGCCAAATCAGTATGCAAAAGGATCTTGCAGCACCTGTCTAAAAGACAGAAGTTGTCAGCATGGACTTTCACATACTTGAGCCTACTTCCTCTGATGTATTTGGTGGTCCACCAAATGCTCATTAAAAAGAAGAACAAAAATAGCACATGAAAGTGCCTTTAACCAGACCAGTGAACCCTCAAAGACTTTCTGAAACAACAAGGCCTTCCCCTGCCTACAACAGGATAGCAAGGAGTGTGCCAGTCTAACTTTTCTAGGAAGGGAGTTCCAGAGTCTTGGAGCACCCACTAAGCAGGCACTCACCAATTTTCCTACCATTTGTACATGGGAGGGTGGTAGAACAGAGAGAAGAGCCTCCCCCAAACAGGCAGGGTCATATAGGGAGATATGGTTCTTCACATAATCTGGATCTGAGTCATATAGGGTCATTGTAGGTCATAAGCAGCACTTTCAATTGTGCTCAGAAACAGCCAGTGGAGCTGTTGCAACAAGGGAATGGTGTGCTCCCTGTAACTAGTCATGGTGTCTACCACCCGGGCCACTTCTCCATGCCAGAGGTCAACCAGAGCTTAGACAGAATGGCCTGTCAAGGCAGCAGGAAACTCCCCAAGAACCATTTGAATCCATAAGGCCCCTAAGGCAGACCATCTTAATCGATCCTTTGCCCCTGCAGAGATTCTGAGTCCCAGCAAACCTAAACCCCACGAGATAGAAATCTGACTGTGACAAAGGAACTATAGACAGTTCATCCACTCCCAGTCCCTGATCACAATCATCTTACCCAGGATGAATTGGCCCAGATACCATTTGAGACAAACAGTCAGTCAGGGCAAATGTGAAGTCCTGAGTCATTCCCAACAGCGCAGTTTCAGCATGGATGTTGACATCCATCAGCTTCACAAGATAAGAGGACTCAAACATGAACCCTGAGATCACTATGTCTAACTCAAGAAGAGGGACTGAAGCAATGGGATGGGCATTATGGCAACAGAATCTCTAATCTGTCCCAGCAACCCAATTTCAGGTGTACACACCTGAAGCCAGAAAACTGTGGGTTAGGGCACCCAGGGATTATTCAAATGGTGAAAATAATCCCAGTAGAATGTGGGTTGAATAATAAATAAATAAAATAAAAATTATTTGTATCCTGCTTTTCTGTACTAAAAACAATCAAAGTGGCTTTCTACAGTTCACATGTATTTTGAATGCATCCAATTCATGGGGGGGGGTGTCAAAAAAACACTTAACCTGGGATAATCAATCTTGTCTTTTTCCTCTGAATTTTCCTAAAAGATTTGCATTGTTGGCTGTGTGAATAACCAGTGCGACTAGACCCAGGAAAAACCAGGATAAAACTTTGCATGCCTTGAACAAGTTTCAAATACATCCACATCATTGACTCCATCTTTATTTGCAGTGCTGACATGTGTGAGCAACAGAACTCAGATATGCACACACAGATTTTAAAAAGAGTGTGAACAACAAAACTGGAATGCATGAGTAAGATAACTTGCATAGTTGCACTACAAAACCAGTGTCTGAAGCCACAGACTACAAAAGAAAACAGATTTTTTCATTTACTAGAGAAATTGCACCCTGCTCAGATGGATGGACTCCCAATAGACCACTACAACTCCCCACCACCCTGATCTCACTTGATACTGCACAGAGAACCCCAGAAGACAAAGCTGAAAGAGAATAACCCTCCCAGCCTCATTCAGCCAGGTCACTGTAATACACTATGGGGCCGTTTCCACTGGGGTATAACGCGGGTTACGAAGCGAATTCAGAAAGTAGCGTGCCCATTTGAACCCGATTTAAACCTAGTACGGTTCTAGATCACCCCGCATGCGTTCCCATTTGAAATCGATTCATTTTTTTGGTTCTTTTTATAAACCGTGTTAAAGGCGTATAACCCGCGTTAAAAAAATAGAAGGGTCGAACCTTCTATTTTTTCCTTGATTCGGGATAGGAATCAGGTTATTTAAATGGGAATGATCAGCCTCTGAAATCGGGTTAGCTGGATGGGAGGAGCGGAGCGATGGGTCGGCTTGGGGGAGTTGCCCTTTCTGTCCCCATCCGTCGTGGCCATCGCCATCTTTTGCTTCCCTCACCCCTTTTTTCTGCTGCGGTCTTTCAATAAGAGATAAGGATTTTTTTAATTTTTATTTTATTTTAATGGTTTACAGGCGCTTAATCTCTTCAGTATCCGTGCCACTCAAGGAGAGGGTTGCTGCACAGCAATCTCGGGGGAGATAAGGAAACCCTGTGTGTGTGTGTGTGTGTGTGTGTGTGTGTGTGTATCAATGAACACCACTTGTAATGGAGGGGAAGAGTGCTCCCTCCCTGGGCTGTCTATAGAGCCATGAAGCGGGGATCCGTCCTGCAAAACCCATCATAGTTCCTCTGGAAGGAGCTTTCCCTAAGCAAGCAGCCTCCGCCAGCCTCTCTGGGGTCTTTTTTCAAAGGCAGCAGCCTAGCAGAAGTGCTTTGGGGAGGCAGTTTCTCTCTCCCCTCAACCATCCTTCCCCTCGGATAATTGCAGGACTCCCCTTCCTTCGAAGGGAGAGACCAGAGAGGGAGGAAAAAGGAAGGAAAAAAAATCTGTCTTCAGAATTCACCCTGCAAGCGCAGGCTCCCAGCTATGGGCAAAGCTACCCCTCCTTTCCCTCCTAAACACACACACAGCCTCGCAGAGCAGAGGAGTAACCCAAATCCTTCTGTCCTGTCCTCCCCCCAGGAGACAGAAGGAAAAAAAAATGCAAGCCTGCTCTTTGTTTGAGAAGGAAGGCTATTCTCCCTTTCCTCACATCTTATCCTCCTTCCCTTTCCCGCCACACTTTAAGTGCCTCCTCATTGGCTCTTTTATAAAAAAAACAGCGAAATTTAAAAGTGACGTTTTGATGACGTTGCTTTGATTGACAGCCCCAAAATGGTGAGTGGGAACGAAATAAGGCTAAAACCGGTTTATATATAAACTGTTTTATTTGAATAGGAACGCAAGCGGATCACTTAAAGCGAATTAGTTGGTAAATGAGAACGAAGAAAAAAAAAGCGGGATAAGACCAGGGTTATTTTGAATCGGTGTTATTTAAAACGGTGTATTTTAAATCGTTGTAAATTACAAGTGGAAACGGCCTCTAAGTCATCACACTTTTCCAGGAGGAAATCTTGAATGGTAGTGGTTTCACAGTTCACTGACCTGGATTCACCAGTGGCATTTTCAACCCAGAGGGCTGTTGCCAAGGCTATCCAAATTATTTGGACTGGATGACTAGCATGCTGTTTGTTGTTATTTCTTCTCTTGTTAAAGCATAACCATCTATCTCCCTTTTCCATATCTCCCCCTCTCCTATTTTAATTGTACAGTGGACTACTTGAACTCACTCTACTTAAACACCCAGAAGTCCCATCCAGCATAACCAATGGTCACATATTCTGGGAGTTGGAGCCCAAATCGTCTGGAGTGTCAAAAGTTGAGAATTGTTTCCTTAGATGAACTGACAGTTCTTCTATTGTGGATGTTCTGTTGCAGATTGTATAAACACACTTCGTTCCCCGCCTCTTCTTCAATACATGATCAACATCTTGGGTTATTTAAAGCTATTTGAACTGGTACTTCACAGAATTATTGTTTCCTAGGAAATGGAAGAATTAATTGTTACCCTTTCACACAAGGATGGCAAAGCATGTGGGAACCCTAGGGCCACATAAAAGAACCTAAGCAACAGGAAAGCGTGTGGGTTGCCCCAGTCACAGCTTTCAGTGAAGGTGGGCTGCCAGCAATTACATTTTCCAGAAGTGGGAAGCTGTTTAATGTATTTCCATTAACAACATGAGCTCACTATTTCTGCCTGCAGGCAACAAAAGAAATTCTCATTAACAATTCAGGATTATGAGACATTAGAGCTCTTTTTATCAGATGTTTCAATCAAATCTTGATGAATGGATTCCATGTTTGACATAAAACTTTATATTACTACATATATTTCATAGAATGCATTTGCTTCCAGCAACTCTGAAGTTTAACACATTGTGAATTTGATTCCAGTAGAACTAAGGGTGCACCTACACCAGCGTTTCCCAAATTTTGGTCCCCCAGATGTTTTGGACTTCGGCTCCCAGAATTCCTAATTCTTGGCCAAACTAGCTAGGGCTTCTTGGAACAGACGTCCAAAACATCAAAATTTGGGAAACACTGGTGTCCCTTTCCCCATTGACCCCATACCATACCATACAGAATCCTTACTAAATATTTCTTGTACTCATGTTACTCATAAATATAATTCCCATATACTACTGAATGTAATAGTAATAACTGTGACAGAAACAACTAGCAAAATTAAAATTATACCTTTAAATTACAACATCATATGCACAGCCTAAATTTATATACACGTTTAGTTTCATGTCATTAAAGTGAACATGGGGTAAGATGTTATGTTTTTAAAGGAAAATTAAAAAGAATAAGAAAATTTAATTTAATTTAAAAATTAAAATTTTTAATTTAAAAAAAAATCTGGGCCTCTCTTTCCACTGAGCCTCATCCCACTCACCCCATCGCTTCAGTGTTTTAAAGGGACATAGGCAAACGCCACATCCTGTTTCTGCTCAAAGGCAGATGTTTGGGCAGCGGTGGTGTCATCTGGTGCAAACTGCACTCCCTGCGTACCTTTCATGATGTCCCTGCTACATTGTATAAATAATGTCATTTGACACTACTCCCTCCTGCAGAATCCTGGGATTTTAGTTTTGTGAAACACTATCAACTCCTTGATAGAGAAGGCAAAAGACTCTGTCAAACTACAAATCCCAGTATTCCATAGGATGGAGCTGTTAGCGTTGTAGCGCATGGAGCGTTGTACCACCAGACATATAGCACCAGAATGTATAGCACCAGAATGCTATATCTGTATAGCACCGGAATGACCACCTGAAAAGTGACAGGTAGCTGAATGCAGTCTGAAGAAACGCCTCTCCCCTTCCAGAAGCAGACAAAAGAAATTCTAGCCAGATATCTCTTCATGAGGCTCTTTACTTACAGTTCCAAATATACACAGCCTTGTCTTCTCTGACAACGCCAATCTCATATATACAGCAACAATACACCATCCACGACCCACAATGTGCAAAAAGGCTCCTCCCTTATATACACTGGCACCATGCGGCCACTTGGTCCAGCCTCTTCCTGGTGTGTGTCACATTAAACCCAGTCCCCTGTGCAGGGTGACTTAGCACATGATGACCTCCGCTGATCACACTTCCTGTGACACAGCACTGTACTTTTGCACAGTCATTATGGCTGCCGGTGACCTATAGTAATCCCAGTCACCTTTTACCCACATTGGACATTTTCCCTTGGATTTACATGCCAACAGAAGCTGCACCTTAAAGTAGTATCAAATGATATTATTTCTACAGTCTAGCTGCATCCCATATTTATTTACTGTGAATATTGACAGATGATTTTGATGTGAAGATTTGAGCGTGGTGTACAATAATCAAACATATTGTGCATGAAATATTAACTCGATATCCTGCCATTTTTCCAAATTTTTTCAAGATTTTTACAATTTGTTCACTACTTTCGATTGGGTTTGAAATCGTCAAGACTAAATCATCTGTGTAAGCCCTTAATTTGTATTCCTCTCCCTTTAATTTAAAACCTTCAATCTCTTGATTATCCCTTATTTTAATCAGCAAAATTGATAAGATCATTATGAATAACAAAGGTGACGGGGCAGCCTTGTCTTACCCCTTTATATATTTTACATGGTGTTGTTTTTTCTCCATTTACTAAAATACATGTTTCTTGTTTATCATAAATTGTTTCCACCCCTTTTTGAAACATCTCTCCCACCTCTATATGTTTTAATACCCCAAACATGAACTCCCAACTAATGCTGTCAAAGGCTTTCTCCGTGTCTATGAAAAACATAGCCAATTTTTTATCAATTTTTTCTCATGAATTTCTATCAAATTAATCACATTTCTAATATTATCTTTAATAATTCTATTAGGAAGAAAGCCGTTTTGGTCTATATGAATCCAATTAGATAAAACCTTTTTTAATCTTTCCGCCAATAATGCAACAAAAAAATTATAATCCGAATTCAGTAATGCTATGGGTCTATAATTTTTCAAGTTTGTTGAATCCTTTCCCTCCTTTAGTATCAAGACAGTAATGTCCATGTTTGGAGTCCATGTTTGGGGTATCAAACCTTTCATAACTTCATTCATTATTTGTAACAATGGTTCATTAAGGCTTTTTTCACAGTTCTTATAAAATTCATTTGTGAATCCGTCCGGTCCTGGTGATTTTCCTGTCTTACTTTTCTGTATAACTTGCGAAAGCTCTTGTAAAGTTATTGGTTTATTTAATATCTCCCTTTGTTCTTCTGTTAGTTTGGTTAAATTTGTAGATTTCAAATAGTTGTATATTTTTGATTGTTGATTTTTTTAAGAGATCAATGTAAAAATTCAAAAAGCTTTTTTTATTTTGTTTTGGGTTAGTTACTAACTTTCCCTCTTCCTTAATATTTACTGTGAATATTGACAGATGATTTTGATGTGAAGATTTGAGCGTGGTGTATAATAATCAAACATATTGTGCATGCATGCATGCACACATTTACACATTTCAGTATTTTATTTGTCTGTGAGATACATGGCAAATTAGACTATCCAGCAAAGGATTGGAAAAGTAGATGTATTTTTAACATGCATCTTGTTTTTGTGTGTCTTCAAATCATTTCCGACTTTGGTGACCATATCATGGGGTTTTCTCAACCAGATAATTTCAGAGGCGGTTTGCCATTGCCTTCCTCTGAGGTTGAGAGCGTGTGACTTGCCCAAGGTTACCCAGTGGGTTTCGTAGCCAAACGGGGAATCGAACACTGGTCTCCAAACACCCAAGCCACTATGCCACACTGCCTCTCAACTTTCAATTAAAACTACAAATGTTGAGGCACACAGAATTTCGAGGGAAGGGCAGTGAGTTCCAGCACACTCAGTGTCCTGTTCCGAACAATAGTGGGGTTTAGCAGTATGCGGTACTACTAGGAGAACCTTAATGGATCAAAGCAGTGCATGTCTCTTAGTTAGCCTGACCCCCAAGTGATTTATGGCTTGATAAATTAACAATACCTTAAATTCAGCATGGTAGCAGAATAGACAGCCAGCCCACTTTCTTTAGTAGAGGCATTTTGTGTTGCTCATAATGACTCAGATAGACCTGAATCATTTGGACCAGTTAGATGAGTCTTAAGGGCAGCCCCACTTATAGTGCAACACAATAGCCTTGGGCCATTGTTGCCAAGTTGACCCTGATCAAGGATGGCTGCAAGTGGCATCCCAGCTGGAGCTGATCAAAGGTACTCCAAGCTGGGCCTCCAGTGACAAAAATGAATCTGGGAGTAACCTCAGGTTGCAAACTGGGCCCCTTCAAAAGTAAGACAACTCCATGCAGAACTGGAACTCTACTTGAGTGCCCAATAGGGGAAACAGTTCCCTGAAAGGTCTCTGTCTTGTCAAAATTGACCCTCATCCAGTCCACCAAGGGATCCTGGGGCCTTATCACACGAGGGGTTTTGCAGATCAGATCTGGAGTCACTGCGGGTCCAGCCATACGTATTCACGTTATAACGTGATGTATTATCAGACATGATTGCTTTCTATGGGGGTCGTTCCAAGGCGGATCCACAGTCAATTTGGACTGACTCCTCATTTTTTTAAATTCGGTAACAAGTGAATTCAGAAAAATTGTTTCCAAGCTCACGTCGATTTCACTTTGAATTGGTCTGGTGTGGAAGATCACCCCGATCTCTCCCCCAGTGACCCCCTGTGAGCTGTCCCATCATCCCCTGCCTGCTCCTTCACCCCGATCTTGCCCCTCTGCCATCCTGCCACCTGTCCCATCATCCCCTGCCTGCTCCTTCACCCCAATCTCGCATCCTCTGCCACCCTGTCACCTGTCCCATCATCCCCTGCCTGCTCCTTCACCCCGATCTTGTCAGGGATGATGGGAGTTGTAGCTCTTCACCTCTGGCTCTAACTCATCACCTTGTTATGCAGTGGTGCTGACCAGCTTTGGTCAGTGGTTAATGCTTTTCTCCAAAGCAGCAGAGTTTCAGAGAATAGGCTGAAGACCCTGACAAACTCTCCAAGCCTTCTCACTCTTCTTCCCCAGAAGTTTCCAAACTTCTCCAGGATCCTGCTGGCTCTTGTATCTTCACTCAAGACACCAGACAACTCAGTAGTCTTATATAAAAGATCTACTTTATTCTACTATATACAAATACTCTATGGCCTCACAATCTCCAAACTACTCACAACTACCCACAAAAATACATTGGCAAATATTGCAATTATTATAGCCATTGTTAATCACCACCCACTTAGTCAGTTTCCACCCAGTGGGCGTGTACATTCATTTTGATTGGTTCACATAGTTCAACCCATACTTAAGAATTTCATCATTTCACCTTGTACACTTAATGAATCTCAGGTGTTTCCAATTGTACATTCTACAATTCTGTCCTTGACATTCAAGACTTCTAAATTACATTAGCTTTTTCACCTGTGTGGCTTCTTAATTGCTCTTGCTTAGTCATTGTGACTTTTACATACATGTTTTATTTCTACTACTGTATGTCCCATGTTGCATTTTCTTTAACAGATCTTGCCCCCTCTGCCACCCTGCCACAGGTCCCATCATCCCCTGCCTGCTCCTTCACCCCGATCTTGCCCCTCTGCCATCCTGCCACCTGTCCCATCATCCCCTGCCTGCTCCTTCACCCCAATCTCGCATCCTCTGCCACCCTGTCACCTGTCCCATCATCCTCTGCCTGCTCCTTCACCCTGATTTTGCCCCCTCTGCCACTCTGCACCTGTTCCATCATCCCCTGCCTGCTCCATCACCCTGATCTTGCCACCGATGAAGGATGACAGCTAAGGAGGGGGCAGGGAAGGATGACAGCATCCAGAGCCCCACTGAACATGTGCTAGGGTGCCAGTTCGAATCGTTGAATCCCTCTGGTGTGGTAATACAATGTGCACTCACTCCACTTTGCCCAAGTAGAGACCACAATTTCATTCCTCAGGTATGATAATATATCACGTGAATTGCCTTGGATCCAAAGTGACTCTGCTCCCCCCCTCACTTCGAATTGGAGCTCTTGTTTCACGTGTGATAAGGCTCCTGGTCACCAAAGTAACAGGAAAAAGACAGTCTGGGAAACAGATTGTTCTTGGTGCTTGTTTGCTCCTAAAAATGGAGGAGAGACACCAGCTTCTCATGGGATTGCCAGAGCCATCCTTGTCAGAGAACTGAAGTCAGCAATAAGCAGAAGCAGGCAGTTGTGAAGACCTTTATATCTGGAATTGTTCTTGCCAGGTACCAGCTGTGTGAGAAGCATGCCTTGCTCACTAAGAAGGCCTGCTGCTAAGGGCTATCCAAGGCTGCGTTTACTGAGTTCAGTATAGCAGTGGTTGTCAAACTTTGGTCCTCAAGATGATTCCTAACTGTCAGCCAAACTGATCGGAGTTAACATCTAAAATATCCGGGAGACCAAAGTTTGATAACCTTTGCTATATAGCAACAGTGGGCAAATTGTAGTCTGCAAGTCGCATGTAGCCCCTTTAGTGGATGCTGAAGTCCCCCTCCAGCAGTCATTTTTAATAACCTGTGTGAACATGGGGCCATTTTTTTGCCCCCAAACCACAAAGAGCTCCCAAAATGTGTGAAAACACATGAAAATACTCCTAGCCCCACAAGCACCCTAGATCCCATACTATCTCCATATATCTCCATTTTTCCCTTCAGTCCCTCTCAAAATGTTTTGTCACTTCCTGTTGCCATTTTGAGAGGAGCGACTGAGGAAAATAGAGGTATTTGGGCATGCTGGGTGTGTATACAATTATGTCTCACATCACTAGTCGTCACCATTCTTCCAATATCAGTGACAATACACTGTTCTCAATTAACTAGGTTAATTCTAGCATTGGATGCTTCACTTGGGCACTATCAAGGTTACGGGTAAACATCCATATCCATGGATTCAACCATTCTCAGTTTGAATACACACACACACACACACACCAAAAAGCAAACCTTGATTTTGCCATTTTATCCAAATTGCAGCCAGATTACATTTCAGAATCAGCATCTCTTATATACAGGGCTAAAATAAATAAATAAATGGAAGGTGGTGTTGGTAGTGCTGGTGTTAGTTGATTTAAAGCAGCAAGCAGCAAGCTGTCCAGAGCAGAGCTGTGTGAGCAGTTTGCAATGCTGATAAGCAGCAGTGGTGAAAGTTTTCTTCAATGGAGAGGCTGCATTTCTTTCAGTTTTGAAACTTGGATTCCTCTGTTTGTTCTCCAGACTGAATGCCAGGAAATGACAGGTGGCAGGGCTATTTTGAATACTATCAAACCAACATGCCTCCCACTTTATAAGAAGGAAGAAAGTTAGTGTTACATGCTGGGCAGATGGGATTTTCAGCTCAGGATGTTAAGCTCTCCATTATATGAGTCAAGAACCAACTGTGCCTTTTTTCATGCCAATGGTAACAACGATGGAGTAAAAACTTGACAGATGGATTTAATACTGATTCAGAGCCTGAAAAACATTTATCCCAGATATATTGTCTTTTCTGCAGCAGTTTAGAAGAAGTTTGCTAGGAGTGGAGAAAAATAAAAGTTCAAATTAGTTCAGTTTTTTGGGGGGGGGATGTAATGCTTATATTACTGACTGGTTGTTGGCATAGCCAATTTACTCTAGGATGAAACTACTCTTGATCTTAGACCAAGAAAAGCTCTGCATTGTTACAACAGAATCCAGAGGACTATAAGTAAATAATCAATAACACATATTTGTTTATACAGCTAGAAATTAGCATTGTGTTTGTGAATTTCAAGAAACAAATAGATTTTTATTAGATGTTAGTATGAGTTATTATAGGCTGTTCAATCACAGTATATATTTATTATGGTGAGATAGTTATTGTATGTTCAGTCTTGGGTTGCAGTTACTGAATTATTTAGAAATCTTCTTTTGTATTACTGTATGTAATTTATTTCTAATGTTACTGTGGCGGGTTACAGACGGGCAGGGGAGGACGTCTTGGAGGTGTATTCAGCTGAATGCGGAGCCTCCAGACGGCCCGCCCCGGGGGCGTGCTTCAGGTGTTGGAGCTTCCACACGGGGGGCAGTGAAGACGCCTCACCTGGGTCCGTTTCGGACCCGGAGTTTCCAAACCGCCGCCTCGGAGGACGCTGCAAAAAGAGAGGCAGCTTCCTCACGGGCGGCCCAAACCGCGGCTTTTTTTTTCTTTTGCCGCATGAGAGGTGCGCAGCTTCGCAGCTGCAGCGGCGGCAGAAAGCCTGTCTGCGCATTTAAAGCACCCAAGCCCCTTTAAACTTTTTCCCTGTGACTTTAAAGCTAGGCAGGAGTGGTGTGAGGTAGCAATGTCCAAACTCTGTCCTTCCACGCGTTTGGACTTCATCTCCCAGAATCCCAGACCACAGGGCAAGGTGGCTGGGGATTCTGGGAGATGAAGTCCAAACGCCTGGAAGGACAGAGTTTGGACATTGCTGGTTTGGGGACCAGTGAGCCAGGCATGGTGGGAGGAGAGAACAGGAAGGGTAGAATAGAGTAGATAGGGCTGGGAGGGAACACATGTCCTGGGAGGCGAAATGATGTCTTTATGGGACATCATGGGACCTAGTGCCTTGTCAGTGCTCCCTGCCCCTTGATCCCAGGCCCAGGCCCCCTGTAGTTGCCCTTTGCCTTTGGGGGCAAGTTTAGAGGGCATCAAAAGGTCTTGGGCACATTCAAGCTCCGGGGTCTCTTTTTTTTTTCTTTGCCGGCTGGCGAATGCGCAGCTGCGCAGGGCTAAGCAGCGGCGGCAGAAAGCCTATGGGCACATTTAAAGTGCCCAAGCCCCTTTAAAACAATGGTGGTCTCCTGCCAGCTGGTGATCAGCTGGTGTTGGCATCCTTGTCCGCTTGCACTTTGCCAGTGTCAGCAGCATCATAGATGCCTCCTCTCCTTTGGTTCCCGCGCTCCTGCTGAATCTGCAATGCGCAGCCACAGCTGTCTCCGCTGCCACCGCTGTCCCCCTGCCATCTCCCCTCACCTCCTTTGTACATATGTCAATATTTACAGTTTTAGCGCTTTTTATTGTTAGGTGAAAATGGCACAGGAATGTGTGTAGGGGTGCACTTTAAAGTCCAAACTTTCCAAGCAGCGCATGCGTACATGTTGCTCTAGGGTTAGGGTTAGGGTTAGGGTTACGAGGCTTAAAATGCGCCACAGCTGTGCCTCAGCTTCCACAGCTGCATGGCAGCGGACGTTGCAATTAAAGCCTGACTGCAAACTGCGCATGTTCCAAGATCCCAACTCACTATGCGACGGAGCTTTTAAATGGGCAACTTAAATTAGCGGCGTAGCAATTCTGGTGTGCCGGTGCAGCAGCTCTCATGGCTTCTTCCCCTTCTCGATATGTGTCAGCATTCAGGTAGGACTGCTCCAGTTTCTGCAAAATGTTTGGCTGGAACCATATAGCTATGAGGTCAGCCGTCTCAGTATGAGACCAAGACGTCCCCCTGCCTTTTTTCGGGGTGCTGGTGGATGGCTGAGCCATCCTGCCTGGTGGCAAAGGGGAACCGCCACACAGCTGTGCCAGGAGCAGCCGAACTGTGCCCGTTCCCAGGTGAAAATGGCGCAGGAATGTGTGTAGGGGGTCACTTTAAATCCCAAACTTTCCCTTTTCACTTTCTACAACCAAAACATCCGCCGGCAAAAGTTACAACTTCCCGCGGTTCTAGCAACGCATGCGCACAAGTGGCTCTAGGGTTAGGGTTACGAGGCTTAAAATGCGCCGCAGCTGTGCCTCAGCTTCCACAGCTGCATGGCAGCGGATGTTGCAATTAAAGCTTGACTGCAAACCACGCATGTCCCGGACCCCGACCCATTATGCGACGCAACTGACACGGAGCTTTTAAACCGGCAACTTATATTTGCGGCGTAGCAATTCTGACGTATCGGTGCAGGAGCTTACAGACGGAGCTGCGCAGGTACGCATCAAACAGAAAAGAAGCGGAAAAAAGCAGCACCTTTTTAATGCCGCTTCTTCCCGCTTGAGGTGTGTGGGGGGGCGTGTTCATGACGGCATTCAGGTAAAGCCCGTCTGAAGGCTCTACCTTCATGACGTCATGAGTACATCCCTTTTTGCCCATCTGTAACCCGCCTGTATGTTGCTTTGAGCATAGGTTTATTATAAGACACTGCATACAAATAAACATGATGCTGATGTTGATTATGCCAAACCTAGAATGGCGCATTACAGACCACCTAAAAGCGGCGGTCTGCTGTTGGCGCTGGTTGCTACGTCCGGGAACCACAGCAGCCAAACCACGTGATTCCCAGGCGCAGCTGAAAAGAAGCGCCAAAATGGTGCTTCTTTTTGTGCCCCGGAAGTGGCGCCGTGAGGTGCTAGTCACACACTCGCGGCATCACTTCCGCCGCGCGACATCTGGACGCTATGCATCCACAACGTCAAAATGGTGGCCCCCGTGTGGACGGGCGCCGCCATTTTGTATGGACTCAGTCCGTACTAGGGTAGAGGGGTGTCAGGAAGTGACGCCCGTTCGTAACCCTAATACGCCCCTTCATAACGCTAGTACGCAGTATAGGCGCGTCTGTAATGCGCCTAGGTTAGTAAGTACATTTCATGATGTAACTCTGAGTCATAACATAAAACGTTAGGAATACATACTTGTTAAAACAGCAACTTCATAAAAAAAATGTAGGTTAAAAAAAATACAAAACAGTAGTTACAACATTTTTTAAAAAAAGATCTTCATATAAAAACTAAAATGCCAACTGCAATTTGGCAAAAGATATAGCAGGTACAGCTTTCTTTCTAATTTTAAGAGATAAAGAAGTATAACTAACTACTTGAGAAGTAACATATTCAAGTGTACCTGACAATGCAACCCCCCATATCCGCAAGACTGGTACCTGTGATTTCATAACTGACTGCATTGCCACTGAAGGACCAGGAGCACAGCCTTGGAGTACTCCTATATCCACCTTCATCACTGAAGGTCCAAGTGGACTCCATGGCACAGAGTCCTTTGCTCCAGTTATTCCCTTCCCTGCTATGGCTAAAGAATAACTTACAAGTCACTCTGCATGGAGCTGTCTTTAAAGATATCTCAGAAGCTACAGCAAGTACAAAATGCAGCAGTGAGATAGTTGACCAGAATACCATATAGGCAACTTATAATATTGGTCTTAAAGGAAATGCACTGGCCGCCAATTTACTTCTGGTCTGAATTTTATGTGTTCATAAATTTTTTGTGGTTTTTTCGGGCTATGGGGCTGGGTTCTAGAAGAGTTTATTCCTGACTTTTTGCCAGCAGCTGTGGCTGGCATCTTCAAAATGATGGATGCGGCCGTAAACGCCTTTGACTTCACATTGTTCATAAATGGCTTGGAGTATAGATACTTGAAGATGTGCATCTTCCTTTATGTACCTGGCAGAGAATTCAGGTTTGAAGGAAGGATTCTCCTCTGTGGTCTCACTAATGGGAGCAATATGAATTGGGAGGACATGGGAAGGCCTTTCTCAGCTGTGATGCCTGGATTGTGGAATGTCTTCTGTTTGGAGGTCCAACTGGCACCACCATTTATTTCTTATTAGTGCCATGCCCAAACCTTGGCTGTTCACTAAAGCTTTTGATAATTAATTTATTTCAAATGTACATGCGAATGGTTTTAAATTGTAGTTTTTTAATGTGGTTTTAACTGTTGCTTTTTAAAAGTGGTTTTACTCATTCAGAACGCAGCCACGGAGCCCAAAAAACCCACCCAAAACTATGGTTTTAATTATTATTGTGTTTAATATGTTTTTATATTGTCCAGATTATTTATGTTTTTAATCTGCACATTTTAAATTATTTGTATTTTATGTTGCCCTGAGATCCTGTGATAAAAGGTGGGATAGAAGTGCTTTAAAATAAATAAATAAATAAATAAATAAATAAATAAATAAATAAATCTTCCATTTGACCCAGCCCACAGAGACAAAGAAGTTGTTCTACAGGGTTCTTATGAAATGTGCCTTCAAGATACACAGAAGGCTTTCTTTGGAAAGAAGGGACTGGAAAAGTAGGAAGGCACCAGTAAGATTAATAAGGTAATGAGAAGCACATTTTTTCTTCTTAAAATGAGGATGCCACTTTGCAAAATTTGAGTGCTGGACCAAGCTGACGTTTTGATTAGCATCCCAGGCAAATAGACAATTGTTAACTTTTTATATATTCCAGAGATCTATGACTGCCAGTGAAGACCAAGAATGTGTTTATAAAACAGGAATCATCATACTAGTCCACCTATCCTCTTCCCTGAGGTTCCAAAACTAAGGCCCGAGACAGATGGGCAATAAGTGGCATGTCTGTGCCGATTCTAGGGTTCTGGAGCATGGAGCAACCACCCGCTCTGGAACCCTAGAACATGCTGCTGCTGCCATCATACCAAGCTCCCATCCATTTGGGGCGTGTGTGCATGATGCAAGCGTGGCATAGGGTCTGCACCTCCGGGCACCACGCTTACATCATGGTACACTGGTACCATGATGTACACTGGCGCCAATGGTACACTGATGACATCATCCACGCACCAGGAACCTGGGTTTTTCAGGTTCTTTTGGTCCGGAGGGACGCTGCACAGTTTGGCTGCTGTGGCGTCCCTCCAGAGGAAAACTGGGCACCTGCAGCCCGGACTTTCAGAGAGGTATGACTGGGGCCTAAGTTTAACTAAATGATCTCCAGGTAGGCCATATATATATACACACACACACACACACACACACACACACACACTCCCACTGATCATCATGCATTTGTTATGGCCACTGTTTTTTCTCATCTCAAGCTTTATTGCATTGTTCACTGAAGACACACTGCTGCAATCCAACACCAAATAACTGTGCTTCTGCAGCTCACTTTCACCATCTTCCAAGTGTGGATGCTGTTAAAAATACTTCCAGTTGGACAGAGGATGAGGAGAAAAAGAAGAGTGGGGTCAAAAAGCCTTTGTAAAAAGATGCTATACTGTCAGAGCCTTTGTTAACTGAATTAAAACATTTAAAAAAGAAACTATTCCAGACTAATAGCTAATTTGGGTATATATTCTGTAAAATATAAGCCCCTGAAGCCTGAATACTGTATTAGGGACTTAAGCATGTGTAAAGTAAAAAGTAGGTAGTCTATGTGTTAAATAGCACAATATTAAGATCTGCCAACTAGTTCTGGGTATAAAGCCATCTAACCTAAAACAAAGGGATTAGATTTGTCTCTGATTAAACAAATAGAGGCAGGAGATAGTATAAAAGCTAGTTTTCAGGGCATGAAAGTCAGGGTGTTACACAGCCTCCAATGTGGACATAGCTATCTCAGACAGATTATAAAGCTGGTCCTGGCTGAGAAACGCCTATAAAATGCTGATATGAAGGCAGATGAGACAACCACCTCTAATTATCAGTGAAATGGACTATAGTAATTATGTAATCTGGTGTAATACATATAACAGATGCTGCAATGTATTGCAATGCATGTGTATTTTATCCACAGATGAGATAGGTGTTTAAGTTCATCTGTGAATTATGTTCAGAGATACCAAGCAGAGATAAGCCAGATGATGTAAAGCATTCCTGATTAATGCTAATCTGTATGGAGCAATGCATTCAAACTACAGAAAAACAGATTCCATCTAACGTTAGGAAGAGCTTTCTGATGATAAGGGATGTTCAACAGTGGAATATGGGCTCTCAGAGTATGGTGGAGTCTCCTTCTTTGGAGATTTTTAAACAGAGGCTGGATGACCATCTTCTGGGAGTGCTTTGTCTCTTCCTGCATTGCACAAGGTTGGACTGGATGACCATCTTCTGGGAGTGCTTTGTCTCTTCCTGCATTGCACAAGGTTGGACTGGATGGCCTTTCTGGTCTTTTCCAATGCTATGATTCTATAGATCATATCATTGTGCTGTATAAGATGGTAATTCTTCACGGATACTGTATATATCTCTGTGTTGCTATGCTATGCTATGGTATTGTATGTTCATCCTTCTGCCTCTTCCACGAAAGCTTGTGTCAAAGAAAGTATGTTCACTTTTAAGATGCCACAAGCTGTTTTTGCTGTAACAGACCAATTCATCTAACACCTCCACTCTCCAGCATGGAAGGCCATTGAATTCATTTCTGAATGGACATTTATAGAATTGCAACCAGTCTTGCAATGAAGAGCAGTGTCTTGATCTGAAGTGTCTGTGATCTATCCTTGTTTAAACTTGCAGCTGAACTACTCATCATATTAAGACTTGTCTTCCCTACCCACCCACTTGGAAAGAATATTACTCATTTTTAATGTGCATTCATAAAATAGTATAAGGTGAGTGATGAGGTTTTTTGAGCAGTTGATTTTTTTCCACCAGCAAGCACTCTTTAAGGACCTTTTCACATGGGGAAAATTGGAAAGTTAAACTCGTCACAATGCAGTCATCCAGGGCATTAGGGACAATTTTGCAATTGCTTTTCAGATGACACTGCACACAAACAGGTTAGAATCCAAACAGAAAGAGGTGAAACAGGGAATAAGCATTTTTGCAAAAATACCGTGTTTTCATTTCCAGTTCATTCACAAATTCACTTTCTTTACGTAATTGCAGCAGTCTGAAAACCATGTGCCGGATTCTCCTTGTTCCCAGATTTCCCATGGTTCCTTTGCTCTGCCAAGAGGCAGTCTTGTTCTTAAAGGGACACACACACACCTCTTTCCTTCACGGGGCTGGTCTCCTTCTCCTGCAGCCTGGTGGGAGAGCAAGAGAGAGGACGTTTTGGAATTCCTCCTGTACAGGAGGGAGAAATGGAAGATATGTCCTGGAAAAGGAAGGCATCTGGGAGTTTCAGCCCTAGCTGAAATCGGGCAGGTTTATGGACCAGCCACCTCCTCTTTCTCTCTAGTGTGCGTGGTTTTATAGGAGTTTTCAAAGGGAAACCTCAGTCTTCCTTCCTCTGAAACAGCTTCTGGGGTAGTATGGAAGCAGATGTAGCCCAAATCGCACACCAGTTCATCACACTGGCTCTTATGGTTACAATGTGTACAACAGAGGGCCTGAGAGAAATGGTGAATATTTGAATTCAACACACAAATAAATATATACACACACTTAAATATATAGTGTGTCCGCGTCATACACAGCCTACATTGAAAGGAGCGCAATGGAACCGGTAATGGCACATGCGCCACACAGCGCCATGTGCATGAGCCCCATGTTTTTCATGGAGCTCAAGCATACATGGTATTTGCCTTATGCGGGGGGGGGGGGGCTGGAACAGACCCCCATGTAAGGCAAGGGTGCACCGTACAAGCTAGTAGAAATAGAATCAAGAGTTTAGACTTTAGATAGGCCTCCAGGATAGAAGGGTAAATATGATTTGTAAAATACACACAACACATACACACCATGTAGATGAGTTTTTGGACTCCAGGGCCCTGCTGGAAGAAAGGGTAGTTATCTTTTGAATTCTACACAAACTTTGTAGAGAAGGTAGAAGATTTTAGATAGGTCTCACAAACAACACAGAGATAGATTTTTATGGGGTTTTCAGGCTATGTGGCCATGTTCTAGAAGAGTTTATTTTTAACATTTCACCAGCATCTGTGGCTGGCATCTTCAGAGAATGCATTCTCTGAAGATGCCAGCCACATGCTGGCGAAAAGTCAGGAATAAACTCTTCTAGAACATGGCCATATAGCCCAAAGAACCCACAAAAATCTATGGATGCTGGCCATGAAAGCCTTTGACAACACAAAGACAGTTATTTTGTACATTCCATTTCACTTAAGGCACAAGGAAAAGAGAAGTGCTCATTAGCCAAGCAGATAAAGTCATTCCTTGAAGCTTTCCATATGGCGGAGGCAGCTTCTTGAACAAATAGTAGAAAGTAAATAATGGAAATAGGAAAGAAAGATGACATAGTTAATGAGAAAAACTTTGGCTGAGATTACAGTTCAAGATCCAATTAATCGCATAGGCTTCACGTTTGCTAAAAATCAGCCATATAAATAAGAAACATGAGTTTTGGAGGAACATATAAACAGAGGCGGGACTTCCTATAATGTGTTTAGGTGGATGGAATAGGCTGTAAATCTTGATGACTCTACCCAATGGGGTCACAAAGGAGGAAAAATGCTGCTGGGGAAAAGGGATTAAAAACTTGTTGTGTCAAGTTTGGGTTGTGCCTACTTGCTTAGGACACCCCTTCTTGCAGATATTGCTGCTTCACTTCATACATCTTGTCCTCAACCCAGCTCACTGGTCCTGATGATCTATTGAGTAACAGGCAGGCTGACCATTCTATATTATGTCATTCCATATACAGACATTTCACACAGAATCCACTAGATTTTTCTGCAATAAAGGGCATTTTCTACATATAGTGAAATATTGGCAGTAGAGTGTTTCAGAATGAAATTGAGCACACATGGGATAACCTTGCATGCAGTTGCTGCCAGAGGCTTTCATGTGGCAGAAAAATAATTACTATCCAGTCACTGCTCAAAGTCCAGCAAAATTGTAAAGGACTGCCTTATTTCATAGAATCATAGAATCGTAAAGTTGGAAGAGATTGCAAGGGCCATCCAGTCCAACCCCCCTGCCATGCAGGAAATCACAATCAAAGCATCCCTGACAGATGTCCATCCAGCCTCTGTTTAAAGACTTCTAAGGAAGGAGACTCCACTACACTCTGAGGGAATTTGTTCCACTGTCGAACAGCCCTTACTGTCAGGAAGTTCCTCCTAATGTTGAGGTGGAATCTCTTTTCCTGTAGTTTACTTATCTGAGTAAGGTTAATTACAGTTTTAATCAAAAATTGACAGAACTATAAGATACCTAGCTGACCATTTATTAATAAGGATAAATGTGTAAAATTTTAGCACTGGAACACTCTAGAAAGTGAGAGGAGAGGAATATATAAGATAGAAACAGAAAGAAATTTTATCTGTACTTCAGAAAAGTTACCTTTCTCATTACATGTCTAGGTGTTGTCCAGAATAGTAACTTTTCCATGGTTTGCACTTGCCTCCACAGACAACTGCAGAACACATTTATTGGTATGCACTTAGGAGGACAAGAGACTAATCTAAACATTCTGTAACCTGCAATCACCTTTCCAGTAGCATCACTAAGGGTGTGTGGACCACACCAGGTGACACCCCAGAAGAGAGGGTGACACCCAGTCGGTCCCCAGCCCTCCTCGGTCCTAAGGGTCCTCCCCAGCCTTTCTTGGGGGCTGCAGGGCATTTCTCGCCCTCCCCAGGTCTCAGGAGCTCCTCCCTGGCCTTTCCTGGGGGGCATGCGAGGCATTTCCCACCCTCCCCGGGTTCCAGGGGCTCCTCACTGGCTCTTCCTGGAGGCGCACGGGGGAATTCTGACTATGTGCGTGTGCTTCTGCATGAACCAGAAGTCCCACTCCATAAATCCCACCCCCACCCCCACCATGACTGACCACACCGGGTGACACTAACCCTAGAAAGCCACTGCACCTATCCCTTATACCCTTATCTGTCACTGAAATATGAAATAGACTGTGGTATCACAAAAAGCTTCTGTCTAATCAACTTCATTTCTAAATAAATATTTTTAAAAAACTTAAAAAGGAAAAGTTAAAATATTCTTGAATGTCTTAGAGTGGATGGAAATATTATTTGAAGAAAAACTATGGTAAATTGAAAGACAATATATATTCATTTTTATATATATTGTTTATGAAAAATGGCAGGACATTGCTCTGTAGAAGGAAGTTGCCTTTCCTGAATAAAAGTTCCCGGCCACAGAATGAATGACTGCCCCCACATCATGTATTAGCCCACCACTCTGTCCTCGTTATATATATATATATAATATATATAATATTCTGTTTTAATAGATATTTTAATCGTAACATGTTTAATCCTTTTTTAAGTGGGGGAATTTGGGACACAATGTTGTAAATGTGGATTTTAATGTGTTGTGAGCCGCTTTGATTGTCTCGTCACAGAAAAGTGGGATACAAATAAAAGTATTATTATTATTATTATTATTTATTTGATTATTTTTCCTGATTAAAAGGCTGTGTGATAAACATTAAATATACACATATCTTTTCCCTATGAAAAACAATGTAACATTAAAAAAAAGCATTTAAAATGTTCTGAGTAATGGATGTGGGTGGTGGACGTGTTATATTAGTCATCAGTGATTACAGGACATTTTTCCCCTTTCAGAAGGTCTACATAATAACGGATGTCCTAAGAATGAAAAACAAAACACGTAGAACATAATTTAAAGAGTAATCTATACAGGGATAGGAAACTGCATTACCCATTACCCCCAAAGTTATTAGCACAACTCAATAGGTATCTGAAGCAATCTCATACACTTGCACTGAAGGGATGTTGCTTAAATTGCTGCGAATTAGTTGTAGATGTTCACATATACTGTATTGCCTAAAGCATGACAGAATTCTGAAACACTCTAAACAAAAATAATAATAGGACATTAAAGATTAACATACATAACATGGAAAATCATTGTTGTTGCAATATTACCTTCAAGTGTGCTCGACACAAAGACCCTGAAAACTATTGCTTTAATTTTCATTTTATTTAAAAGTATCTAATGTATGATTCATTCAAAATAGTAGCAGTTCCTTTAGAATAAAAATATTGTCTGAGCAGAACTAAATCTGGAATCTGAATTTGCTTTTTTGCTGGTAGCTTCAGAACAAAACTAGCCTGCAGCTGTTGCTTGTTCACTAGGTGATTTTAGAAGAAATTTTTTTGCTAACAATTATATTTAGGAGACAGCTGGTGGTGTCTGAATGAAAATGTAAAGGGGGATCACAAAGGTAAAAAGTTTGAGTACCACTGTAATAATATAACTTGTATTGTCATTTTAAAAAATGCATTGGGACTTAAACTGTGGCAGTGTTTACAATAGTCAATAATAGTAAGTAAGTAAGTAAAATTTTCTAAGACCAAGGCAGTTTCCAACATTCCACATAACAATAACAATATGACAATATGTCAATATAAACAGTATAAAATCACAAAAACATAACATTAAAAACCTTATACAATAACAACAATAAAAACCACCATTCATGCCAGCTGACATGCTGACGAAGGGGGCGAGGAGAGAATACTTCAGGGGTCAGAGAGTCAGGGGTAAGCCTGCTCAAATAGGAATGTTTTTAACCCCTTCCTAAACTGAGTAAGGGAGGCGGCCGAGCAGAAACAGAATAAAAAAACTGGAAAACACGAATTCACAGTGGAAGAATGAAAGGAGACAAAAGCCCGTTACAAACGGGCCTTAAAGTACGCGACAAGTGCATACTAGGGTTAGGAAGGGGCGGTGCTTCTGCACCCCCCTAACCCTAGTACGCGCTCCATGTGTAGAAAATGACGGTGGCTGTTCCACACAGCCGCTGCCATCACTACGTCATGACCGCGCCGCCTCCAAACGAGGCAGTGTGGTTGTGACATATTGGGGCCGCGACAGGGCACCTAGGGCGCCCTTTCCGCAACCCCGGAAGGAGCTCTGTTTCGGAGCTCCTTCTGGGTTTGCGTTGCTGGGCGCAGCCTTTACATGGCTGCGCCCAGCGACGCAGAGGAGAAACGGGCCAAGCGGTCCCTTTCTCCTCCTCCCCGCCGCCGTCGGGTGTCCTTGGGGCATGAAGCCCCAAGGACACCCCTTTCCAGGCAGCAGGGAAGCGGCCTTTTGCTGCTTCCTCGCGGCCTGGAAAGCGGCGAATCGGGGCCTCGGAGGCTGCTGTTGTGGCAGCTGAGGCCCTGATACACCGGGGAAAGCAGCACCTACAGGCCGCCTCAAAGGGGCAGTCTGTAATGCGCCAAAGTGTCCCATTTACTGAGCAAAGGTAGAAAACTTTCATTTCTTCAAAAGCTCAAACTATTTTGGCCTTATCGCTTATAGATTATTGATGATCATAAAACCAGCATTTTAACCATAAATCAGCAGGGAGACCAAGGAGTCGATTGGAAAGGGAAAATGTTTATTTTTAGCTGCAGCTGTTGTTCCCAGCAGGAAATACTTCCAAATTACTAGGACCTCAATTCTAAAAGGAACCAAGTTTTTATAGTATTTTCAACAAAGGAAACTACACATCACATTTCATTGGTTACATTTAATTAAATATTTACACCCCTGTATATTCATTGAATGTTTTAGCATACATCTCTATCCCACGTGGGTTACCCATCAATCAGTCTTTTATCTATATGTTTTGTTTCACTGTCCCCAAACTGTCTATGTAGTACTTCCTTTTATTTGGGTTAACATCTTGAGTTAGGAGCCATTTCCAAATTGTTTACATTCCTAAACAGAGAATTTGTCATGATCTGAATAACATTTGCTCTCGTACATTTCACATTTCAGCACTATAATCTTCAGCTCCTGAGCATAGTAAAATTCCAATTTAAATCTACCCACCACATCACAGGGCAATTATCAGAAATTTCTGGAGTTACAGTCTGCACTCTCTATAAAGGTGGGCCTTCTAAGTATTAGAAAGGTGGTTGCAGTGTTTGCAATGTTCAATAATAATTGGCCCTATACAACCCAGGAACAGGTACATAAACAATGCTAAACTGATTCACTATAATACATTTGACCATGTTTCTTTGAGAAGGGGGAAATCATCATTGTCAGGCAAATGGTGAAAATATGTTGTGATTTCCCATAAAATATTTAATATCTCTTTACCTTGTGTGCCATAGTTTTAAATTCCCTCATCCCAAAAGGACCTCCATAGTTTATGTTGTTCATATTTTCCTCCAATCTTCACTCCTCCTCCTTCTGAATTTAAGCCATCTTTTTAATATTTTCTGCGTATAAGTTGAACAAATAGGGTGAGAAGATACATCCTTGTCAACTCCCTTTCCAATTGAGAACCACACTGTTTCTCTGTATTCTTTTCATATTGAATGGTTGCAATAAAATGGGAGGGTATTTATTATCTAAATGCCTCTGGCATTCAGGCTGGTACAGTCTTGCTAAACTGGTCTCTGACAAAGCCAAAGCAAAACAGTTTCTTCTTTTTATGTGAAACCCATAGTGGGAGCATTCTGTGCCTCTGAGAGTCATTGCTTCATTACTTTTGCATGTGGATTGTCTTCTGTAGTCAAGAAATTAGAAGACAACCATAGATAGACAGCCATAAAAGAACAAGGAACTAGATAAGTTCTTCAAGTGTAAAGTTGCTGTTGTTGTCTACCTTCAAGTCATTTCTGACTTATGGTGATCCTAAGGTGAAGCTATCATGAGTGGTTTTTTGGGGAGCAAGATTTGCACAGAAGACAGTTGCCTTTGCTTTCCAGTGGTTTCCATGGTCATGTGAGGAATCAAACCGTGGACTTCAGAGTCATAGTTCAGTACTCAAACCACAATACCATGCTTGTAAAGACATATCTTTAAGTACCAAGGTCAGAATCACTCAGACTATTGTATTTCTGATTTCTTGTTACGGTTATGAAAGCTGGACAGAGAAGAAGACAACAGGAAGAAAATCAACACATGTGAAAAAGTGGATCTGGAGAAGAGTACAATAGATACCACAGACTGCTAAAAAGATAATTGAATGTGTCTTAGGGCAATGTGTCAATCAAGCCTGAACTCTCCTCAGAAGCTGTTACTCAAGGATCCAGCCCACAGTTACCCCTTGTTGGTTTATATCAAATCAGTATCAAAAAGGGATGTTACAGCCAAGTAGCCAAAAAAGGTTATCCCAGTGCAGGAAACCAACTGTACCATATTAGGAAATCCAGCTGCTGCTACTGCTTTATCTTCTTCTTCCTATTATTAGTATTATTTCTTACTTGGCTCTCACCATGGATCTAGGTGGAGAACAAAAACAATTAAGGGACACACCACATCAGTTAAAACACATCAGTTTAAAAGAACAAATAAGATATACATTATACATATTGGAACAATCCACATTAATAATAATGTGACTCGGGAAGACTGCTGTATAGGTGGATTGACAGAAACAAGGAAGCTACAGCTCTGAGTTTGCAAGACCTGAGCAGAGCAGTTGATAACCAACACTCCTGGAGGCCTCTCATTAATAGGGTCACCATAAATTTAAATTGGCTTGACAGCAAATACTGACAACATGTCTAATCAGACATCAGTAAAAACAACTGCAAATGAAGAAGCAAGCAGCAGGACTGCTGAGTGACTACTGTTAGGTGGATAGCATGTAATCACACAGAAGTGTGAGTGATTATACATTCCATAGAGGATCCATTAATAAGAAGTTAATGAGTCTGAAGTGCTCAGGAATACACTCAAACCTGAGGTTTAATGCCTCTAAAAACATTGTTTTTTTAAATTAGATTTCTTTTCTGTCCTATCCTCTAGGCATAGGGCACCTTGCACTTTAGCTTCATCTTGTTTAATTCACATTTACATTTTAATTCACATTTTAAATTAAATTGAAAATAACTAGCTCAAGACTACATGCTGTGCAAAACTGTGTGTCTGTACCTTTAAGTCACCTGTTGACTTATGGTGACCTCATGCATTTCATAGGGTTTTTTTAGACAAGGAATACTATGGAGTGGTTTTGCCAGTTCCTTCCTGTGAAATAGTCTGCAGAAATAGAGCCCACAGCACTAGTGTTGACACTGCTTAGTTTCCAAGACAAGACAGGATCTGTCTTTAGGGTATGCAAAACTTTGGGGGTATGCAGCTCTTAGGGCAGTGGTTCTCAACCTTCCTAATGCTGTGACCCTTTAATACAATTCCTCATGTTGTGGTGGCCCCCAACAATAAAATTATTTTCATTGCTACTTCATAAATGGTAATTTTGCTACTGTTTTCCAATGCTCTTGGGTGACCCCTGTAAAAGGGTCGTTTGACCCACAGGTTGAGAACCATTGCCTTAGGGCATGTTGTTAACTACCTTTGAGTAGATTTTGACTCATGGCGACCCCATGAATGAGACATCTCCAAGATCCTCTGCCCTCATCTGCTCTTCATAGTTCCTTCAGGCTACTACCTGTTGCTTCCTTGATTGAGTCTATCCATTCAGTATGCAGTCTCTCTCTTTTTCCCCTACCTCCTACCTTTCCAAGCATTATTGTCTTTTCCAGTGAGTCACGACTTCTCATGATGTGGCTGAAGTACAACAGCCTCAATTTGGTCATTCTGGCTTCTAGGGAGAGTTCAGGTTTGATCTGTTTCAGTAACCATTTGTTTGTCTTTTTGGCCATTCATGGTATCCTCAGCACACTTCTCCAGTGCCACATCTCAAATGAGTTGATTTTCTTTCTATCAGCTTTCTACACTGTCCAACTCTCACATCCGTCTTTTAAAAAGCTGGTAAGATGGATCTCTTCCAGCAGGCCTTTCCTGAATAACCAGCCACCAAATAAGTTGAACCTGTTATGCCCTGATTTCTGCTACAGTCATTGTTGATTTGTTTATTATTTTAAGGAATGTTTTAATCTGTAAACTGTTTATTTTTATTTTAGGGGTGGGTGGGTTATTGGGATATGGGATTATATATTTTAACATGTAAGCCGCCCCAGTTGTGTTGCACAGAGAGGCGGGATATAAATAAATAATAATAATAATAATAATAATAATAATAATTATTATTATTATTATTCGTCTGGGAAAGAGAATGTTAAGAGGTGACACGACAGTCATGTTTAAATATTTGAAAGGATGTCATACTGAGGATAGTACAAGCTTGTTCTCTGCTGCTCCAGAGACTAGGACACAGAGCAATGGATTGAAACTACAAGAAAAGAGATTCCACCAAAACACTAGGAAGAGCATCCTGACAGTAAGAGCTGTTTGACAGTGGAATATGCTGCCTCGGAGTGTGGTGGAATCTCCTTCTTTGGAGGTTTTTAAACAGAGGCTGGATGGCTGGCTAGATGGCCATCTGTTGGGAGTGCTTTGATTGTGTCTTCCTGCATGGCAGGGGCATGGGCTGGATGACCCTCTTCCAGTTCTGGGATTCCTCTCAGGCTGAGAATGTGACTTGCCCAAGGTCACCCAGTAGGTTTCTATAGCTGATAGTGTCACTTGGTGGGGTTTAAACCCCCTGCACCACTTTGTTGCACCACTTGGGATTTGAACCCTGGTCTCTCAGTGTCCTAGTCCAATACTCAAACCACACCACCACACCGGCTCTCCCTTGGGTTACCTGCAGGTACTCTTACAATAACATTGTCAAATACAATAATATTATTATTCTCCATATTGTAAACTGGATGGAAGGCTTGTATTGTAGTACTTTGAGTGTTGGACGATGACTCGGGAGATCTGAGTTTGATTCCCAGCTCAGTTCCTTGCTTGAGCAAGTCACATTCCCTCAGCCTCAGAGGATCATAGAAATGGCAAACCCCCTCTGAAAAAAAATCCCAAGAAAACCCTATGATAAGTTCTCCTTAGGGTTGCCATAAGTCAACAATGACTTGGAGGCAAGAACAATAACAGCAACAACGATGCAGAGTCTGGAGGATAATAGCTTAAGTAAGGATGCCTGATAAATGTGTGTCTGTCACAATAATTATAATATGTGACATTTCACCTCTCTACCTGAGTGTATGTTTATCACCATTCTCACCTCCACCTCTGGACTACACATTTATCACTCCCATTAAAAGCTAGCTACACTACAGCTACATATTTGGGACAGAATGTTTAAGGACTGCCATCATCATCCATCTTGTGGAGCATTACTAAAAAGAGAACCATGACTGCAAATGTCCTCTAACCTTAGAACTATGTAAATCAGTAGGTCACAACATTAACAAGAACCATCTTATCTGACTTATTTCAACAGCTCTACTCTGACCCAAAGTCTAACTGCAACCCACTACAATTTCACTGGTTCCTTCAGATTAACAGGTGGATGAGTATTTAACTGTGAAATAAAGCTTGATGTGAATCAGACTAATTATACTTTTTGATGTCTGTATCCTGCTTAAGAGAATAGAAAAAGCATCGTATGTACATATTTATTTACAGAACACAAAGCAGCCCTCTTCACTCATCCATCTTGAATACCATTTTGGGAGAAATGCAAGATATAAGTGCAAAAAATAAATAAAATAAAAATAAATAAGTGTCTTTACTTAGGAGTAAATTTGTTGAACACAATAGGGCTAGTGTCTGAGTAAAATCTCTAGATAGGATAAAGATACACATTTAACAGCATCTGATTTTTCTTTCTTCAACAGAAGGATTGTCCACAAGCTCACATTTTTATTTTTAAATAACTCTGAACTGGTTTTAAAAGATAACAAAGGAATTTTGCAGCACCTCTGAAATATAGAAGTTTGTAGCATATGCTTTTGCAGTCTCAGTCTACTTCATCAGATGTGCCTGCATTGGTTGTAACTCAGATAATTTAAAAATGTAATTTAAGGGATGATTCAGAGAAATCTCCCTACTTTGTACATTGTTAGCACATTGCAATTATCACAATTACCTTTTTGTTTCATTTTCTACACAGAAGGGAATAACAATTTTAAGCTGCTACTAATACTGCACTTGTGCAGAAGCTACAGAGATTATGAATGTTTATCTCCCGCATAGTCTTCTCATATTGAGACAATCTGGCTGAATACTTTAAAAAAGAAAAAAAAAAGCAGATAAAGTAGTATTCAGCTTTCTAAAATTAAGTAAAATCCTTATTCACAAAGATGAAAGAGATATGGCATGTACTAGTCAAAATATTATATTTTCTGGACTTGGTCACTAATGATAATTATTTAAGCACCTCAACTGAAATAGTTCCCATGAAAAAGATTACTTCATAGTTTAATTTCTGGATCTTTTTTCCTCCCCAAGAGGGAAGAAACATTGCATTTGCTCATCTTCTGAATAATAACTACCATATATACAGTAAGTCTAAAGCCTATAAGTCTAAAAATGTATGCTCAAAAGTTGACCTCAAAATCCCAGGTCGACTTATTTACAAGTCAGTATGGTAATGTGATAGCAGCTCTTTCAAATTTTGCCAAATGGTTGGGAGAGAGTTTCTTTTTCTCTTGAGTCAAGGAGAAAGAGTCCTGGGTGATTGATTGCAGTTAAACAAACAAACAGAATCGCTCTCCCTCCTGCTGCTGTCTGGGGAGTCATGGGTGAAACCAAAGTTGAAACGCTGAAGCAAAAAGTCTCAATTAGAGTCCCTCTTGCACACATACACACACAGAAGGCGCCTCCAAGTTCTACCCTCAACTTATCCACAGGTCATGGCCAAATCCATAATTTTGGCCCCAAAACCTGCCTTCGATTTATACATGAGGTTGATTTATAGTCGAGTATACACGGTAACTTGGTGGCAATTTGGGGAGGGTGGGGGCAATGTATCTTTATTTAAATGTTCTTCTCCATCCCAAGCACCTATGGAATTTACATAAATGGGTTTGTTTTTTCTTTTAACTGTTCGTGCACTAATTAAATGGATCTACTCCAATTGATACAAAAATTGCATTTAGGCTATAATCTGTTTTTTAAAATTTACATTACAAATGGATAAATGCCAGGACAAATTTTATTTTCTTTAAATAAAAATGTCACAGACTGCATCCACACTACAGAATTAATGCAGTTTGACACCATTTTTAAGTGCCATGGCTCAATGCGATGAAATTCTGGAATCTGCAGTTTTGTGAGTTATTTAGCCTTCCCTGTCAGTGATCTCTGATGCCACAACAAACTATGAATCCCAAGAATTCATAGGATGGAGCCATGACAGTACCCCTTCTAACAAGAGATGGAGCCACTGTATAACTGTATCTCTGCAAGGCAACCCAGAAGGATAAAGCCGCTAAGAGGTTCAGCAGAACCGACAAGGACACGCTCCCCTGTTTAGCTGCCAACAAAGATTATTCACCAAGGTGACCAAAGCCATCTCTGTCTCATAACCAAGCCTGAAACCTGATTGAAATTGATCTAGATAATCTGTTCGCTTCAGAAATCCCTAGAGCTGGGAAGCCACTGTACATTCTTGCTCAAAAATGGAATACAGTGGGTCCTCCACATTTGCTGGGATTAGAGGTGAAGGACCCCTGTGAATATGGGAAAACCACAAATAAAAAGACTCTATTCTTTTTACCTCAGAAAACACCTCTCTAGGAATCTCTAGATCCTCCAGTGCAACTCTATGGTCAATATTTGCCAGAGGTTGATCATAGAATCATGCTGGAGGCTCTACAAATGCTTAGAGCAGTGTTTTCTCTAGGAACATCTAGGTTCTCCAGCACAACTGGTCAATGTCTGACATTGTGAAGGAGGACCTAAAGATTCCTAGAGAACATATTAATCAAAACCGCAAATAATAAAATAAGCAAAAGTCAAAGCTGCAAACATGGAAAGCCAATTGTATAGTAGAACCTTGGTATCCATAGGAGTTTGGTTCCAGGGCCTCCATGGATACCAAAATCTGTGGGTGCTCAAGCTCCATGAAATATAATGGTATGGTAAAATGGTGTCCCCTTTATAAAATGGGAAATTTGTTTTTTGAGATTTATATATTTTTAAAGTATTTTCAAGCTGTGGATGGTTGAATCTGCAGATAAAGAATCCGTGGATATGGAGGATGGATTGTATTGAACACTGGCTGATAGTTATCCATTACAGAGGGAACATTTTTTTAGAAACAGAAACCTTAGCTACAACTTGTTGTTACCTGCCTTCAGGCTGATCTCGACTCATGGGAACCTTGCTGATGAGACATCTCCAGGCCCCTGTTCTCTACTGCTCTGCCCAGCTCCTGCAAACTCATATTTGTAGTCTCTTTAATAAAGTCCATACATCTAGCATGTGGCCTTCCTCTCTTTCTACTTCCTTCTACCTTTCCCAAGATCGTTTTCTCAACTATTCATGCCCTCTGCCTTTAGGAGTATTGGAATCTGCCTTGTTATAAGGAGGCATTGACTACTTCCTTCACCCACTCAGCTACTCTCCCTCTAGCCTTTTAAAGAGCCAAGAAGGGCAAGGGCCTTCAGGGATCATTCAAGGGCTTTATTCAAGGGACTCAGGCTATTGTTTGCTCTTGCTTAACTGAAGTTATGTTTCAGACATACTCTTTGCTGGCTTGAAGATACTGAAAAAAGAAGTGTGAAAGAATGAGTCACCTAATTGGCACTATTAAGTCATTAAACTGTATTTCCTGATAATGTATAAGTAAAAAAAAAAAAATGCCAAGAGTAGCCCTGCCAAAGGAGTAGTCTGCTGAAGTTGCAACAAGTCCTGTGGCATCTTAAAGAGATAGCAGTTGGTTCAGAAACATGCACATTATCCCTTTAATGCTGGTACTATTAAACATGAAAAATTGTTGTGCTACTGGATTTTCTTGTGATCATTCAAAGTAAACCAATACAGTGCGCCTGCACCATATTCAGGTGCACCACACGCAGCTTTCAGCTTACGCTGAAGCCATGCTGCAGGAAAAACAATGGTGCGCGTTCTCATGGTGCGTACTGTGCCACATGCATGAGCCCCATTGAAAACAATGGAGCTCGAGCATACATGTTTTTCCCTTATGCGGGGGTATGTTGGTGGGTCTGGAACAGATCCCTCACGTAAGGGAAGGGCCCACTGTAATTGCTTTAAAAATGTGGGTATAATAGCTGGGGTGCTACTTCCAGTATTTAACCAACAGCTGAAAGCTGGCTTGATTGAATCTTGCCATGAAGAACCACCCAAAGAGGGAGCCTCCTCCAATGTGTATTTGTGCAATACTGACACTTACTGAACTGTGTTTGGGTTGCGTGCCTTCAAGTCATCACTGATTTATGGCGATCCTAAGGCAAACCTATCATAGGGTTTTCTTAGCAAGATTTGTTCAGAGGAGGTTTGCCATTGGTTCCCCCTGAGCCTGAAAAAGTATGACTTGCCAAAGGTTACTCAGTGGGTTTCATGGCTGAGTGGGAATCGAACCCTGGTCTCCAGTCTCAGTCCAACACTCAAACCACTATGCCATGAACTACTCTGTGTAAATTACCTGACTGAGCAGTAAGCACCAAACAGCTCATAGTACAGTACTTGCTATAGTTCCTTCAGCCCAGGGCACATCCAGACCAGTTCTGCACTTCGTTGTCATGCGGAGTGGTCCTAAAAGTATGCATTTCTTAAAATGAAAGAGAGAGAGGCAGTTAAAGAAGACTAGCATGGAGCCAAATTCACCTGCATACAAATGAGCTATGGTACCAAGCAGTGAGGAAAACATACATAAAGATGCTCTTTATTTATTATCATTACTTGAAACATCCAGGGATGAATCCCAATAGTGAAAACAGGTGCAGCTGAGCTGCAACCCAATTCATGTTCTTCCATATATCTCTGTGTTCCATTAAATAGCCATCACCACAACATTCTCCTTAATCTTGACCTACCTTCCCCTCTGGTCACTGCACTCCTCATGCTATAAAATACGAATCACTGCCTCCCTTCTCCTCAGATTAAATTATCCAGGCTTCCCTGTTTTGCCCATTCAACCCTAGGTTCCTTCCAGTGCCATGTCTTTAAGTTACTTCTAAACAGTGGCACCACTAAGGGATGCAGGAGGTGAGGGCATGGCACTGGAAGGAACCTAGGGTGGAATGGGCAAAACTGGGAAGCCTGGATAATTTAATCTGATGAGAAGGAGGGCAATGATTTGTATTTTATAGGATGAGGAGTGCAATGATCAGAGGGGTGTGTCACCCAGAGGGATCGTCATAGCTACTGGGCAAGCAAAAAAGGTTTTTTCCCCACTTGCCCAGCAGCCGCACCAGACCCTAAATGGGTCCTCCAGAGCCCACACACACACCCCCAGTAGCAGCCAGCACATGGGATTTTGAAGGCCTTGGGAGGGTGGTTTGGCCAAGTGGGTTGGGGTGGGATGGGAAGGGGAGGAGAAGGCAAGGCAGTTCTCCCCCCCCCACACACTAGGTGACACCAACCTAACAGCACTGCTTCTAAGTACCCCACATTGCTTTCTTCAAGCTCCCCATAGCATTTTCTCATAACCACACTTGCATTTTGGTCATTCTGCACAGAAGCCTTGTTGTTGACAAGGACTCGGAACAATGGGTTCATGGCAGCATAGTCAAACCCCCCCCCCCCCCATTGGACTGGATGACCCTTGAGGTCTCTTCCAACTCTATGATCCTATGAATCCATTGCTCCATGCAGGGACACACAATCAAAGCACCCCCAACAGATGGGCATCCAGCCTCTGTTTAAAAAAGGCCAAGTTACAGGAAAAGAACATCCTGATGGCAAGAGCTGCTCAGCAGTGGGAATAGGCTGCTTCAGAAGGTGGTGGAATCTCTTTCTTGGCAAGTTTTTAAACAGAGGCTGGATGACCATCTGTCAGGAGTACTTTGATTGTGGGTTCCTGCATGGCAAGCGTTGAACTGGATGGCCCTTCGGGTCTTTTCCAACTCTATGATTATGGCTCGAGACAGACGGGCGGGAAGGGGCATGTCCGTGCTGATTCTAGGGTTCAGGAGTGCACAGCAACCGCACGCTCCCGAACCCTAGTCCATACGGAGTCGCCATCAGGGTCAAAATGGAAGACATTCAAGGAAACTGGAGCCAAAAAAGATCTCAAAGTGTTCCTAGGAAAGGCTGTGCAAAAACAAACTTACTAGTCCGGAGTCCACCGTATGGGGGCCGCCATGATGATGCAAGTGCAGTGCTGTGTCTGCACATCAGGGTGCCACACTTGCATCATTGATGCGACACATGTGTGCCATGGCACACGCATGCCAAAAAAATCCCTGCTTTTAGTGGGTTCTTTTTGGTGCGGAGAGAGCCTGCGCAATTTGGTTGCTGTGGGCCCCCTCCAGAGGGAAAATGGATGGCTTCTATATTATCTTAAAGACTAGTAAGTTTGTTTTTGCACAGCCTTTCCTAGGAACGCTCTGAGATCTTTTTTGGCTCCAGTTTCCTTGAATGTCTTCCATTTTGACCCTAAGAAGCATGGATTTTCTATTCCTAGCAGTGATTTCAGCTTGTTATGTCCTCTGCTTTTCTTGAACGTCTGTCCTTTTCAGCAAGGCTAAAAAGCATGAATTTTGCATTTATATGAGTGCACTGAGCTTTTAATCGGGTCATATCCCCCCTTTTTCCCTTGAATGGTCTCCATTTTGTCTGTGACTAAGAAGCACACATACATATAACTATTTTTTATATATTTAACTATATATATTTCTTCCATTTTGAGCCTGCCTAAGAAGTGAGGGAGATGATTTGGATTCAACATAAACATATAACTATATATAACTCTATTATATGCCACAAGAGGCACACATTTTGTATTTGTTCTGAGCTTTTGTTGGTCTGTCCAGTCCCCCCCTTTTGAGCCTAAGGAGCCTGAGCTTTACATTTCTAGGAGTGTTTGGGCTTTCCATTGGTCTCCTTCTTTTTACTGAATGTCTTCCCTTTTGAGCCTGCCTAAGAAGTAAGTGAGGGAACTGAGTTGCATTCAACATGCACACACACACAACTATATACATTATATATATATATATACACACACATATATATAACTTTATATCTTATACACACACACACACATATACAACTATATACATTATATATATATATATACACACACACATATATATAAATATTTATATATATGTAGTGTGTGTGTGTGTGTGTGTATATATGGACCTATATCCCAGAAGAGGCACAGGTTTTGTGTTTGTTCTGTGTCCAGTCCTCCTTTCGGCCTGGGGATCAGGAGGACCTTTCCATGTCTTTCTGGGAGTCTTTGGGCCTAGTTTCCTCGGGGCTGGCGTCCTGCCCTCTTCTTCTTTTTCCTCCTCCTCCTCCAACCAGCCGTTAGGCCCTGATGCTGCTGCTGCTGCTGCTGCTGGGCTCCCTCCCCTCAGGCGGCCCTGCCTCCTCCTCCTTCTCTCTCTCCCCGCCCGCCGAGTCCCGCCATTTCCTTCCCTGCCTCCTCCTGCTGCTCTTTCTGGGCGGAAGTGACCTGCCTGGGTCCCGGCTGAGCGGCAACAGAAGCCCCTGGGCCGCCGGCGTTCTTCGGTTGCTCCGTGACAGAGAGCGGAGGAAGGAGGAGGCGGCCCTGGCCCTGGCCTCCGCGATGGCCTCCTCCTCCGCCGCCGCCGCCGGGCCTCTTGCTCCGCAGAAGGAGCTGGTGTACAACGGGCTTCTTCCGTACGGAGAGCGGCTGGAGGGCGAGGCCCGGCGCCTCCTGGCCCACATCAAGGCCAACCTCAGCCGCGCCGTCCAGCTCCAGGAGCTCTGGCCCGGAGGCCTCTTCTGGACCAGGAAGCTCTCCACGTGAGTCGCCCCCAGGCTCCCAGCAGCAGCAGCAGCAGCAGGAGGAGGAGGGCTGGCAGGGGCCTCTTCTGATCGATCGATCGATCGGTATCGCAGTCTCCTGACAGTGAGGGGGAGGGGGAGCGGTCACTCTTAAGGCAACCAGGGGAGGAAGGGGCCCTGGGGAGGGGGAGGGGGAGGAGGAATTGATCAGTCGGTTCTCAAGTGGCCACTGGACTAATCGCAGTGTCGAAACTGAGCCCCTGGTAAAATAATAAAGGGCTGTGAGGAGGAGAAAGAGGGGCCTCTCACGATCAGCAAGTCTTCTGATCAATGAATATTTAAGGTCAATGGGATGCTTTGATGGAGAGTTCCTGCATGGCAGAACGGGGTTGGACTGGATCAGGGCCCTTCGCGGGGTCTCTTCCAACTCCTTGAGTCTGTGATTCCGATCAATGAATGCTTAAGTGACCATTGAAATGGAATTGAATAAGTGCAGTGCTAAAACTGATCACTTTTTAAAACAATCAGGGGTGGAAGGGGCAGGAGCAGGAGATAGGGTTGTCGTTGTACAATTAAATTCCCCACAACAACACACAGCCACATCCAGACTCTCCTCCCCCCAAAGCTGCTCCAAGGCACGATTCCTCCTGCTGCCTGGGCTTTTTGTGCCTCGAGGCAATTTCCGATTCAGTGGTGACTTAATATCAAAGGTTTGTTCAGAGGAGGCTTTTGCCATTGCCTTCTCCTGAGGCTGAGAGAGTGTGATTCGCCCAAGGTCACCTAATGGGTTTCCACATCTGAGCCAGGAATCGAACCCTGGTCTCCAGAGCTGTCCTGCCTTCAAGTCATTTCTGACCTCCAGCGACCCTAAGGCAAAGCTATCATGTGGTTTTCTTTGATTTGGTTTTGCTGTTGCCTTCCACTGAGGCTGAGAGAATGTGACCCACCCAAGGTCACCCAATGGGTTTCCACGGCCAAATGGAACCGCGGTCTCCAGAGTCAAGCCCAACACTCAAACCGCTATGCCATACTGTCTCTGGATGGAGCTCCCCAATGGAGAGGGGTCCATTTTGAAAGACTCCAGAGGCTGGATGGTGGTCCTGAAATGAACCCCCCACTTTTTCTTTGTTGGAGGATGCTGCTTGTCAGTGTCAAGTTGTTGTTGTTGTTGTTGTTGTTGTTGTTGTTGTGTGCCTTTTAAAATCTCAGCCACCCATGGAAAAAGTTTTGGTTTGGAGTATTGTGGATTTCTAGATTTAGCAAACTAAACCTGTACATCCCTCATAATTCAGAATTGAAGGGAACGTTGTACACATGTTGTTGCTGTTCTCACTGTGGCCCTAATTAGTAAAACATATTAATTAATAACAGATAAAGGGTCTTGAGCATGTTTTCTAAAGCTCCCCTGATTATTTGTGCTTCCAGTGAAGTCCAGTGTTCAGGATTGCAGGCAGAGAGTCCTGTGGCAGTCTCTTGCTAAATTTAGGGAATTTCCCCAGTTACTTTGAATGATTTTGGATGAGGGAGGACATGAGATATATATATACAGTATATATATTTAAAAGAAGTGCTTGGAAATAAGCTGTACTTGCATGAATGTGGTATGCTTCCCTACCTGCTCTCACAACAACAAAGAAAAAATGCTAGGAGGTGAGAGGCATAGGGTTTAGTGCTGTATGCTTTGTTCCAGACTGAGTGTATAGAAACACTATGCCATCCCTATTACGGTTGATAGGAACACTCTCTGTGTGCCTGTGTTGGGATTTTAGCCTGTCCCTGGAGGCTTAGGGTAGGCAAGAACGCCTCAAAACAATTGAGCGGTCAAAATACATACCAGCAAAGCAAAACACTAAGTGCAGTTAACAGGTTTCTTGGGAGCCAACAGCTAAATACCTTCAATTGGTGCTCTTTTGAACATCTGAAGAAGAGGGTTGTGTGGGTGTCCCAATCTGTGAAATGAGCATCCCTCTCTGCTAGTGATATGCCAAAACATGCGTGATCCTTCTTTCTTGGAAGTGCCACTTAGCTGGGTCTCTTTTTATTGCCCAAGACGATTTGTGGCCTGAAACAAACATCATCTCATCTGTAATCGTACAGACGATCAATATATTGAACATAAAGGAAACAAATAAAAAATCCCATCGACTTCATTACTCTGCCATAGTTTGTCATAGCAAAGATTTTTGTTTTTTCCAGTTGTTGTCATTGTTTCTGACTTACACTTGGCCCTAAGGGGGACCTATCATGGGGTTTTCTCAGGCTGAGAGTGTGTGACTCGCCCAAAGTGACTCACCCAGCGGGTTTTCATTGTGGAGTGGGAATTGAACCCGTATCTCCAGAGTTGTAGTTCAGTGCTCAAACCACTACACCATGCTTGCCCTCTTTTCCATCTTACGACGACGACGAGCCAAAGGAAAACCCATCACAGAGCTTTCTTGATAAGGTTTGTTCAGAGGGGCTTTGCCATTGCCTTCCTCTGAAACTGAGAGAGTACAAATTGCCCAATATTACCCAGTGGGTTTCCCCAGCCAAGCAGGAATTTGAACCCTGCTCTCCAGATTTGTTCACTACACTGACAAAGACAGAAAATATTTTTGGGTAAATCAGGCTTAATGAGTCTCAAGCATTTAAAAAGTAGTTGTATTCCAAATTTGGGACCTAAGTCGAGTAAGCAGTTTACTTCTAGTCGGGACAGTATCTGGTGATACCCCAGTTGCAACTTCCCCGGACCAAGGAACAGCTTGTTTTACGTTGCTTATGTGAAGCAACATAAATAATCACATGCCTACCATTGTTTGCTGCTGTTTGTAGTACTTTTGCTTCTTTAGGATTTTGTCTAGGTCTATTTATGTAAGTGACACAATCAATAGGGGACTGGCTTGGTCTTCCAGTAGTTGCAAGGTTGCAGCTTTGGTTTCAAAGATCTTCTGACAAAGAGCATGTGCCTCTAGTGACTATTTCCTAGAAATAAGCTGCTGCCCCTTTAACTTACACAATCTCCTGTGTAGGCTTGCATTTTGGCAAGTGTCACCTTTCTAGGTGGCTGAGTCTCACATGGACTTTGAGAAGAGGAAGATTTTGTTGGCTTTGGTGATGCTAGTCATTCCCTGAGCTTTATAGTTAGGCAGCCAGTAAATCATACATAGCTCATTACTCCTAAAAATAGTTGACCACGCTTTGTTGCCAAGACAAGCGCATGGGTTTTGTCCAGTGACTTCAGAGGCTTCATGCCTTTTGAAGCACAATTATGACATGGCTAAATGTTTGGCTCCAAAACAAGCACAATATTTCAATTGCGCATGCTAAAGCCTAACTGTGACTTCTGGCATTTACTTACTGCTCATTCTCACAAAACGCTTTTGCTTGCTCATGTGTCAGCAAATGTTTATCAAAAAAGGAAGGAAAAAAAGAGAGTGCTCTGAAAGGATTGCAAAAGCAAAGGGACATGCTTCTAGTTCAAGGACCTCTCTGTTTTTTTGGATCACTGATAAAATGATTTGTCACTGTGCCTTCCATCCAGAGAAATAAAATTGGAACTGTATTATTCTACAGCAATTGGGAGAGTAACTAATTTATTGTATGCAGAAGAATATTGCAGCACCTTTGAAACTGAGAGCAGCATGCGCACTGCAAATATAATCCAGTTTGACACCACCTTAACTGGATGGCCTTTGCGATTTCTTCCAACTCTATGATTCTAGTTTGTTGTGGAATCAGCTCTGATGAGAAGGCTAAATGTTTCACAAAACTACAGTTCCCAGAATTTCATAGCATTGAGCCATGGCAGTTAAAATGGTGTCAAACTGGATTATTTCTGCAGTGCAGATGCAACCTAAATTAGTCTCAAAGGTATGGCAAGATACCTTGGCATGCGGATATTCCAGATTAATACAATTATGTCTTAATTTATTGTAGTATGAGCTCTTTGAGGTGTCTGTTTTCTGGTAAAGAGGAGTGAAACAGCCTTACTTACAAAAACTGTAACCAGATAATTTTCACTATACTGGAATATTAAGTGCCAAAACAATAGTTTTAAACCCTTACTGTTGATAAAATTGACATGAAACAGTAGCCCTGTCCAAAGGCTTACAGTCTACAGCACCTTTGGTCAACTCATTACTGTACCTAATATTTTGTTAATAGTGATGAAAAAGAAATTGACCAAGAGGGTCAACTGTATTACATTTTAACATCACTAAGCAAAAACACTAAGAGAAAATCTTAATTGGGCAGACAGGACATACTAGATTGCCTCTTTTGGATTCTGCTTTGTAATGCTGTGTTAATATTTTCCCCCCGAAAACAAGAGAATGAACATGTTTTGACTGAAAGCTGAATTTTCATATTTCATCTGTATACTATACAAGCAACACTGTCAAAGTGGAACCTTTTGGTGAATCTTCAACTCGCTGGCTGATGATGATTAGATCTTTTGAAGTCAGAAAATCTGTTTATAAGTGCTTGTTTTCTTGCGTGTGGTCTTTCTCTGCATTTCAACTATTTTTTTTAATTCCATATATCTCTTTCTTATATTTATGACCTCTTCCTTAAAAAGTTCAGAGCAGTTCATAGAGGGCTCTCCTTGTTTTCTCATCCAGATAACTGCCTGTATCCACACCCATTGCTCCCAGGCCTGCTTACTGTTCAAGAGATGTGGGAATGATCTGAATGTTCTTTTAACAGAACTGCAGATGCACCATTGAGAAATGAACAATAACATTTAATGGTTCGCCCACAAGTTACTTGCTCAGGAAGGATGAGAGCAGGGTTTGTCAGAAAGCTACTGCATTTTTATCGCTTTGCTTGTCATTAAAAACTTAAACCCTAATACCAACAAAAATAAATTTTGTTAGAACTGTCATGCTAAAAGATGGCAACAGCACAAAAAAGTCATCAATACCACCATACCATTTTAGTAATTTAAAAGGACACTATGATTTGTTTTGAAAAGTAAACAACAAAAAAATACATAATACCATATGTATTGCTTATACATTTAACAATAACAGATTCTAGTTCCAACACGCCAACCTGTAGTTATTTAACAGTATGCACCATAGCCACTAGGCACTCAGCTTCTTTCAAAATATTTCCACATAATGAAGGACTGCATTTTGCTTGCAGCTGTAACTCTGTGTTACAAATTAGTAGCAGAATGTCCATCATTAGAAACACCTCTCTCTCTGTATATAATAGCAGGGAATTCATACAGCATTTAGTGCTATATGTTCATTGCACAGAAACTGGGCTGTCCAGGTACAGGAGTGGAAGGCAGGTTTTTTTATTCCTGCAAATGGGGCACCAGAAGAGTAGTTTTTTATTTTTCCTTGTAGGAACTAGGATCTAATTTGTGTTCAGGGAAGGGAGAAATAAAAGAGATGTATCCAGGGGCATCATTATAGGTCCAAAACACACTGCAGAAACAATCCAGTTTGAGACTGCTTTAATTGACTCAATGCTAGAGAATTCTGAGAACTGTCATTTTGTGAGACATTTAGCCTTCTCTGTCAGAGAGCTCTGGTGCCACAATAAACTACAATTCCCATGCCAACTGTGCCTGCATAGTGGTCAACTAGTTGCCTACAAGACTCCTGTAAGCAAGATATGAGTGCAACAGCACCCTCCTACACTTGCCAGCAACTGACATACAGAGTCATAGTCCCTTCAGTAATTGAGAAATCTATCCAACAGACTTGATTCTCAGTGACTGAAGCCACCAGAGAGAAAACAGCTTTAACTCCACTATGGTCCAAAACACACTGCAGAAATCATCCAGTCTGAGACCACTTCGACTGGATGATTTCTGCAGTGTTCTTTGGACCAACATCCACACCCCCACATTGTGTACTATAGCAATCATCCTTATATACACCAACACAGCTAGGATTCGGGTCCAACACCCTGCTAGTGTTTTATCAGCTTCCGGTCATGTAGCCACAGTGACAGTGCAGCTTTGACCTGCTATGACTCATCTCCATGCTCAAGTTGCATTAGTTTCCTCTGAGTCAGCATTTTCTCTTTAACCAATTGCATGCATCTGAGACATTTTACACAGCCTGGGGCAAAAATATACTGACTTGGGTAGGGCAGGATTTAGCAGTACCTTTGACACTAATGGCATGTCCACCTGGGCCAAACATGTCTGTTCCCCCTGTCCCAACAGTGGGGGGACTAGAAGATGCACAGCCTGAACCCCTGTTCTGGACCAGAAAGACTGGCATATTCTGTTCCAGTACCAGGGCACTGGCTACTTACCATGCATCAAAATATGTCCCCCATTACTCCAGTTCCTCAGGAGCCCTCAGTTGTGGCATCTCATTCTGACCTCAGACACTCATGCTGGGCAGCTTAGTGGGTTGTCCCTGCGAGTATCCACCCGACGCTGCAATGGAGGATCATTGGGGCAGTTCCAGGACCATGATAAGGCAGGCTGCCCCCAGTATATCCTGCGTTTGCACCCTCACTGATACATTTCAACATTATATATATATATATATACACACACACACACACACACACACACACACACACACACACACACACATACATATGAGAGAATGATATACTGTATTTCAACATTATCTCTTACGTCAGGTATTCCACATATTATTGTAGATGACAATTTTTAAGGTCTTGCTCTGTTATGATGGAGTTACATCTAGTGGACAGTTGGAAAACTGAGTAACATGAGATAGATGTTCGAGACTCTGATCCAAAGCACACTGCAGAAATAATCCAGTTTGAGACCGCTTTAACTGCTCTAGCTCAATGCTAGGGATTACTGGGAACTGTAGTTTTGTGAAACTTTTAACCTTCTCTGTCAAGAGAGCTCTGGTGCCAAAATAAACAACAATTCTCAGGATTCCCTAGCACTAAGCCAGAGCAGTTAAAGCAGTCTCAAACTGGATTATTTCTGTAGTGTGTTTTGAACCTCTGACTACCATGGCTTTATCTCTCTCCTTCAGACTGACTTAGAGTCACTTGCTAGCTCTATTTTACTTAGTGATGGTAGAAGAGAACTTACTTGGACAACCAGTAGTTTCCTAAGCCTCCTCCAGACTTCCTTGTGTGTGATGAAAATTTAAAAACTTCAAAAAATTAGTATCTATCTACTAGAATATATTTATGAACTATGGGGATTCATGTGATTCCAAATAGGAGATTTAGCCATCTTGAAACTTTGTCTTGGGGAGCTGTATTTAATATTTCATAAACCCTTGTTTCATCACAAGTTACTTTGTTTACCAAGATAGATTCTTAGATAGAATTACACTGGTAACTATAAAATGTCTCACATGGTTGCCTTACAAAACATTTTGAACTTGAGTAGAGGCAGTGTGATACTGTTTTTCCTCTTTAACTGTCTCACTTTGTTTACTGTGCTTTCTCACTTTGTTTACGGTGAGACCTGTTTTCACTCTGGTAGAAGTTGTGTGGTAATGCTGTCAGGGCATATGACTTTAGAAGACATGACTGTTAACCTTTTGCATAGGGTTGCCATAAGTGAGGACCTCCAAACCGGGACAAATGTAGGACAAATGCAGGACAACATTTTCAAATGTAGGACACGTTTTATATAAAATGGAGGACACGCAAAAAATTGAGGCTTTTTTTAGAAATGTTAATATAAATGCATGTTTCTTAGGCATGATCAAAATGGAGGACATTTTGACATTATTTGTAGACAGATCACAGAAATGTACTTCCCTTTCTGGCCACCCCCCTCCCCCCATTCCAAACAGCACATTTGAGGGCATTGAACATGGTGCTTTATTTTACATTGCCTTCTTGCATTATTTCTGAGGCTTATTCCCACAACCAAAACCCTTTTTCAAGGGACTTTTGGTTTTTCTTCATTTTGACTTGTTTGTCTGTATTCCACCCCACTAAATAAAGGAGACATGAATGGAGTTAATGGGTACAAGTTGTTAAACAAAAAAGTCTTGTGAGACTCTGTAGGCAAGAGTGCACCATCTTAAGAACTGCATTAGCACAACTAGGCTGCTGCCACACTGCTTTCACTCTCATCACTCCATCCTATGGAATCCTGGGATTTGTGTAGTTGTTTTGTTGTGGGGCCAAGGCTGGGCTTTGAAATCTCAGGCATAAGAGAGGCAAAAGGCTTGGGCTGCATCTACACTGGAGAAATAATCTGGTTTTGAGACCACTTAACTGCCTCGGCTGAATGCTATGGATTCTGGAAGGGAATGGTGGTTTGTTCAGCACCACAGCAGAATGGCAGTTAACCCCTGGAAAGCTCTCTGACCAAGGTGACCAATGCCCTCAACCCAAAATGTAGGGCACCCAGCAAAAAAATGTAGGACATGGCCAAAAATAAAAGCTAAAAAACACCCATGTAATTATAAATCCATGCTTCTTAGCCATGATCCAAATGGAGGACATTTTGAAATGTGACAGAAGAGGACATTCCTGGAAAAGGAGGAGGATGCCTGGTCACCTTGTCTCTAATCCAAATGCACTGCGAAATAAAACAATGCTGGACTGAAAAGGCCCAGAGTTCCTCACCAAAGCTGCATCCACTGAGGAAATAATCCATTTGAGAGTGACTTAACTGTTCCTGGGTTAGTGCTGGGGAATGCTGGGAATTGTAGTACATTGTGGCCCCAGAGCTATCTCTGACAGGGAGTCCCATAACCCGCAAACGTAGTTGAACTGCAGTGCCCAGAATGCCTCACAGTTGCATCCACACTGAGGAAGTGGTCCAGTTTGAGACTGCTCAGTGCTGTGGAATCCTGGGAATTGTAGTCTATTGGTGGCCTCAGAGCCATCACTGACAGAGAAGTCTCAATGTCTCCCAAACACTAGCATTCCCAGGATTCCCTTAGGCACTGAGTTAAAACAGTCTCAAAGTGGGTTATTATTCCTGCAGTGTGTGTGAGAGATATAAAAGCTAGGGACTGGGTTCATTTGGAGGATCTCTGTGTTCCAAAACACACTGCTTGGGACTGCCAGGGGCTCAGTGCTATGGGAATCCTGGGGAATTGTAGTTTATTGTGGCACCAGAGCTCTCTGCCTCACAGATACCAGAATTCCAGAGCATTGAGCTTTGTTGCAGTTAAAGGGGTCTCAAAGTGGCAGAGGGGGGGGGGGAGAGAAAAGCCAGGGAGTGTGAATGAGCTCTGAGAGGAGGAGGAGAAGGAGGAGGAGGAGGGAGGGAGGGCCAAGGGAAGTGGCCAGGACCACCAGAGGAGCCCCTGCTTTTCTCATCATCGCAGCCTTCCACTGCTGGCAAGAGGCTCTGCCCCCAGCCAGGCAACGCCTCCATTCAGTCTCCTTTTGTCAAAAGAGCTCTGGTGGCCACAAGAAACTACAATTCCCAGAATCCCATAGCACTGAGCCATGGATGTTTAAGGGGGGGGGTCAAACTATTTCTGCGGCCTTTTTTCAACCCCAAAGCCTTCTGATTATTTACCAGCAACTTGCAAGGCAAAATCTCTTCCTTCCAAGCCATTGAAAACAACCAAGTGGAGGGGCTGGTTGCTTCATTTCTCATTGGTCAGCTTCGGGGAGAAATTTGCATGGTTACAAGGAAAGAATCATAGAAATCATAGAGTTGGAAGAGACCGCACGGGCCATCCAGTCCAACCCCCTGCCATACAGGAAATCCAGATCAAAGCATCGCCGACAGATGGCCATCCAGCCTCTGTTTGGGAAACGACCTCCAAGGAGGGAGACTCCCACTACACGTCGAGGAGTTTGTTCCATTGTCCAACAGCCCCCTACTGTCAGGAAATTCCTCCTAATGTTGAGGTGGAATCTTCTTTTCCTGCAGCTTGCATCCATTGCTCCGGTGTCCTAGTCTCTGGAGCAGCAGAAAACAAGTTTTGCTCCCTCATCAATATGACATCCTTCAAGTATTTAAATAGGGCTATCAGATATCACCTCTTAACCTTCTCTTCTCCAGGCTAAACATCCCCAGCTCCCTGAGTCGTTCCTCATAGGGCATGGTGGTTTCCAGACCTTTCACCATTTTAGTCGCCCTCCTTTGGACACGCTCCAGTTTTCTCAATGTCCTTTTTGGAATTGTGGCGCCCAAGAACTGGACACAAATATCCAGGTGTGGGGCCTGACCAGAGCAGAATAAGTGGCACTATTACTTCCCTTGAGCTAGACACTATACTTCTATTGGATGCAGCCTAAAATCGCCTTGCCCTTGTTAGCGTGCCACATCGCACTGTTGACTCATGTTCAGCTTGTGGTCTACTTGGACTCCTAGATTCCCTTTCACATGTTGCTCCTTAAGCTAGGGTCTCCATGCTATATCTGTGCATTTCATTTTTTTCGCCCTAAGTGCAGTACCTTACATTTCTCCCTGTTGAATTTCATTCTGTTGAGCTCTGGCCCAGCTTTCTAGTCTATTCAGGTCATTTTGAAATTTTGATCCTGTCCTCTGGAGTATTAGCGATTCCTCCTAATTTAGTGTCATCTGCAAATTTTGATAATTATTCCCCCAATTTTTTCCTCCAAGTCATTGATAAAGATGTTGAACGGTACTGGGCCAAGGACAGAGCCCTGTGGGACCCCCACTGGTTACTTCTGTCCAGGATGAAAAGGTGCCATTGTTGGAGCACCCTTTGGGTTCGGCCTGGGGTCAAACCAATTACAAATCCACTTAACAGTTGCCTTGTCCCGCCACCATTTTACAAGCTTGTTTGTGAGAAATGTCATGGGAACCCTGTCAAAGCTCTTACTGAAATCAAGATATACTATAGCCACAGCATTCCTTCATCTACCAAGCTGGTAATTTTATCAAAGAAAGAGATTAGATTTGTCTGGCATGACTTGTTTTCTCTGAAACCATGTTGACCTTTTTGTGATCATGGCATTGGCCTTCTAGGTGTTCACGAACTCTCTGTTTAATGATCTGCTCCAGAATCTTTCCTGGTGTTTAGAGCCCTCAAAAAACGATCGTGGATAAAGATTACAAGAATACTGAGTGGTATACATTTAAAAAGATGAGGCATATTTAGACTCCCAGTGAAACAGGAATGATTGATGGCCTTTTTTTTTTTTTTCTTTGCTCACTGTAACCTGAAAGTAATTGCCTCTTTATAATTATATATCTATTTTTTTTAGTTAGACCGCTCTGTCCGCAATGATCATAGCGGTGAACATGGTGCCTCAGGTACGAAAATAATTCGTAAACGGCGGGCCGCTTTCGTAAACCCCAAAATGGGAAAAGCCTTCGGTAAGGTCGAATTGCCATAGGGGCGCTTTAATGGGGGAAAAGCCGCGATTTCTCGTGGCGAAAAAAAAAAGCCTTGAAAAAAAAAAAGCACCACCAAAAGTTTTTCGTAACCCGAAAAAACATTCGAACCCGAACATAATTCCCATGGGATCTTTTTTTCTATCCCGAAAATTTCGTAACTGGGATTTCTTCCCGAGTACCAAGCTGTACAGTAAAATTGGAATTGTCAATACAAAAACAAAAAAAAAATTGAAGGCCCTCTATTCCCCTCAAGATGGTGGTTGGAGGAGGGCTCTTTTCTTCCAGGCCAGGCCTCTCTCCCCCTCAAGATGGTGGTTGGAGGAGGGCTCTTTGTCTTCCAGGCCAGGCCTCTCTTCCCTCTCAGAGTGGTGGTTGGAGGAGGGCTCTTTGTCCTTCCAGGCCAGGCCTCTCTCCCCTCCTCAAGATGGTGGTTGGAGGAGGGCTCTTTGTCTTCCAGGCCAGGCCTCTCTTCTCCCCTCAAGATTGGTGGTGGTTTGGAGGAGGGCTCTTTGTCTTCAGGCCAGGCCTCTCTCTCCCTCTCAAGATGGTTGGTTGGGAGGAGGGCTCTTTGTCTTCCAGGCCAGGCCTCTCTCCCCCTCAAGATGGTGGGGTTGGAGGAGGGCTCTTTGGTCTTCCAGGCCAGGCCTCTCTCCCCTCAATTGGATGGGTGGTTGGAGGAGGGCTCTTTGTCTTCCAGGCCAGAGCCTCTCTCCCCTCAAGAATGGTGGTTGGGGGAGGGCTCTTTGGTCTTCCAGGCCAGGCCTCTCTCCTCTCACGATGTGGTGGTTGGAGGGGAGGGCTCTTTGTCTTCCAGGCCAGGCCTCTCTCCCTCTCAAGATGGTGGTTGGAGGAGGGCTCTTTGTTCTTCCAGGCCAGGCCTCTCTCCCTCTCAAGATGGTGGTTGGAGGAGGGGGTCTTTTTTTCTTCCAGGCCAGGCCTCTCTCCCTCTCAAGATGGTGGTTGGAGGAGGGCTCTTTTGTTTCTTCCAGGCCAGGCCTCTCTCCCCCTCAGGAGTGGTTGGTTGGAGGAGGCTCTTTGTCTTCCAGGCCAGGCCTCTCCCTCTCAAGATGGTGGTGGTTGGAGGAGGGCTCTTTGTCTTCCAGGCGAGCCTCTCTCCCTCTCTAGATGGGGGTTGGAGGAGGGCTCTTTGGTTCTTCCAGGCCAGGCCTCTCTCCTCTCAAGATGGTGGGTTGGAGGAGGGCTCTTTGTCTTCCAGGGCCAAGGCCTCCTCTCCCCTCAAGATGGTGGTTGGGAGGAGGTCTTTGTCTTCCAGGCCAGGCTCTCTCCTCCTCAAGATGGTGGGTTGGAGGAGGGCTCTTTTTCTTCCAGGCCAGGCCTCTCTCCCCTCAAGATGGTGGTTGGAGGAGGGCTCTTTGTCTTCCAGGCCAGGCCTGCTCTCCCCCTCAAGGATGGTGGTTGGAGGAGGGGCTCTTTGTCTTCCAGGCCAGGCCTCTCTCCCCCTCAAGATGGTGGTTGGAGGAGGGCTCTTTGTTCTTCCAGGCCAGGCCTCTCTCCCTCTCAAGATGGTGGGTTGTGGAGGATGGGCTCTTGTGTCTTCCAGCCAGGCCTCTCTCCCTCTCAAGATGGTGGTTGGAGGAGGGCTCTTTCTTCCAGGCCAGGCCTCTCTCCCCTCAAGATGGTGGTTGGAGGAGGGCTCTTTGTCTTCCAGGCCAGGCCTCTCTCCCCTCAAGATGGTGTGGTGGAGGAGGGCTCTTTGTCTTCCAGGCCAGGCCTCTCTCCCTCTCAAGATGGTGGTTGGAGGAGGGCTCTTTTTCTTCCAGGCCAGGCCTCTCTCCCCTCGATGGGTGGTTGGAGGAGGGCTCTTTGTCTTCCAGGCCCCGGCTCTCTCCCCCTCAAAGTGGTGGTTGGAGGAGGGCTCTTTGTCTTCCAGGCCAGGCTCTCTCCCTCTCAAGATGGTGGTTGGAGGAGGGCTCTTTGTCTTCCAGGCCAGGCCTCTCTCCCTCTCAAGATGGTGGTTGGAGGAGGGCTCTTTGTCTTCCAGGCCAGGCCTCTTTCCCCTCAAGATGGTGGTTTGGAGGAGGGCTCTTTGTCTTCCAGGGCCAGCCTCTCTCCCTCTCAAGATGGTGGTGGTTGGAGGAGGGCTCTTTGTCTTCCGGCCGGCCCTCTCCCCTTAAGATGGTGGTTGGCGGAGGGTCTTTGTCTTCCAGCCAGGCCTCTCACCCTCTCAGATGGTGGTTGGAGGAGGGTCTTCTTTTTCTTCCAGGCTAGGCCCTCTCTCCCCCTCAGATGGTGGTGGTTGGAGGGGGCTCTTTGTCTTCCAGGCACGGCCTCTCTCCCTCTCAAGATGGTGGTTGGAGGAGGGCTTCTTGTTCTTCCGGCAGGCCTCTCTCCCCCTCAGATGGTGGTTGGAGGAGGGCTCTTTTTCTTCCAGCCAGGCCTCTCTCCCCTCAAGGTGGTGGTTGGAGGAGGGCTCTTTGTCTCTTCCAGGCCAGGCCTCTCTCCCTCTCAAGAATGGTGGTTGGAGGAGGGCTCTTTTTCTTCCAGGCCAGGGCCTCTCTCCCCCTCAAGATGGGTGGTTTGGAGGAGGGCTCTTTTCTTTTTCTTCCAGGCCAGGCCTCTCTACCCCTCAAGGGTGGGTGGTTGGGAGGAGGGCTCTTTGTCTTCCAGGCCAGGCCTCTCTCCCCTCAAGGATGGTGGTTGGAGGAGGGCTCTTTTTCTTCCAGGCCAGGCCTTCTCTCCCCCTCAGATGGTGTGTTGGAGGAGGGCTCTTTGTTTTTCTTCCAGGCCAGGCTCTCTCTCCCCCTCAGATGGTGGTTGGAGGAGGGCTCTTTTTCTTTTTCAGGCCAGGCCTCTCTCCCGTCTCAAGATGGGTGTTGGAGGAGGGGTTTTTGTCTTCCAGGCCAGGCCTCTCTCCCCTCAAGGATGGTGGTTGAGGAGGGCTCTTTGTCTTCCAGGCCAGGCCTCTCTCCCCCTCAAGATGGTGGTTGGAGGGGGTCTCTTTGTTTCTTCCAGGCCAGGCTCTCTTCCCCTCAAGATGGTGGTTGGAGGATGGGGCTCTTTGTTCTTCCGGTCCAGGCCTCTTCTCCCCTCAAGATGGTGGGTTGGAGGAGGGCTCTTTGTTCTTCCAGGCCAGGCCTCTCTCCCCTCAAGATGGTGGTTGGAGGGAGGGCTCTTTGTCTTCCAGGCCAGGCCTTCTTCCCCTCAAGGTGGTGTTGGAGGAGGGCTCTTTGTCTTCCAGGCCAGGCCTCTCTCCCCTCAAGATGGTGGTTGGAGGAGGGCCTTTTTCTTCCAGGCCAGGCCTCTCTCCCCCTCAAGATGGTGGTTGGGGAGGGCCTTTTTCTTCAGGGCAGGCCTCTCTCCCCTCAAGGTGGTGTGTTGGGGGGGTCTTTTTTCTTCCAGGCCAGGTCTCTCTCCCCCTCAAGGGGTGGTTGGTTGGAGGAGGGCTCTTTGTCTTCCAGGACAGGCCTCTCTCCCCTCAAGATGGTGGTTGGAGGGGGCTCTTTTTCTTCCAGGCCAGGCCTCTCTCCCCTCTCAAGATGGTTGGTTGGAGGAGGGCTCTTTGTCTTCCAGGCAGGCCTCTCTCCCCCTCAAGGTGGTGGTTGGAGGAGGGCTCTTTGTCTTCCAGGGCCAGGCCTCTCTCCCCTCAAGATGGTTGGGTTGGAGGAGGGGCTTCTTGTTCTTCCAGGCCAGGCCTCTTCTCCCCCTCAAGATGGTGGGGTTGGAGGAGGGGCTCTTTGTTCTTTCAGGCCAGGCTCTCTCCCCCTCAAGATGGTGGTTGGAGGAGGGCTCTCTTTTCTTCCAGGCCCAGGCCTCTCTCCGTCTCAAGATGGTGGTTGGTGAGGGGTGGGTATTTTGGTCTTCCAGGCCAAGCCTCTCTCCCCCTCAAGATTGGTGTTGGAGGAGGGCTCTTTTTTCTTCCCAGGGCTCAGGGCCTTCTCTCCCCCCTCAAGATGGTGGTGGAGGAGGGCTCTTTGTCTTCCAGGCCAGGCCTTCTCTCCCCCTCAAGATGGTGGTTGGAGGGGGGCTCTTTGTCTTCCAGGCCAGGCCTCTCTCCCCCTCAAGATGGTGGTTGGGAGGGCTCTTTGTCTTCCAGGCCAGGCCTCTCTCCCCTCAAGATGGTGGTTGGAGGAGGGCTCTTTGTCTTCCAGGCCAGGCCTCTTTCCTCCTCAAGATGGTGGTTGGAGGAGGGCTCTTTTTCTTCCAAGTGGGCTGGCAATAGCTCTGAGTGGCAGATGTCTTGAAGACCTGCTCTCTAGGCTAAGCCAGGCAGGGAGGCGGGGAGGGTGGCACACAGCCATGGGGAGGGGTGGAGCTGCCTCCAGGGCCTTGCTGGGGGGCGAGGTCCCGGGGGAGGGGCCAAACTGGGGCGGGACCGTGTGGCCCCGCCCCAAACCAGGAAAGTCCCGCCCACAGGTGGGATATGGCAAGCCTACCTTTGCAGCTAGCCATGATTCTCTTGGGTGCCATTCTAGCCTTTGCATGAAGTAATTGGATGATCAATGTGATTTCATATCTTATATTTGCAGACTTAGATTAGTGCCTAGCATTACAAATATGTATGTGTCAAGTAGGGGAAAATTACAGATGTTTGACATTACTTGTTTTCCACTTATTTCTGCAGAATTTTGCATCTGAAAGTTTGCGAGCTCCATTTTTATAACACTTCTGATTGATATACTATCTAACAGCTGTTTAAAATGCAAGACACATCCAGTAAGCCCATCATATCCATGGATTCTTTATCCATGGATTCAAGCATCCATGGCTTGAACATGGCTTTAAAAACATACATACCTTAATTTTGCCATTTCATATAAGGGACACTATTTTACTAAACCATTATATTTAATGTGGCTTGAGCATCCACGGATTTTGGTATCTATTGGAGAGTCTTGTAACCAAACCTCAGCAGATAACAAAGGCCCACTGTATCATCTTTTTGGGTAATTTAATGGAGCATACATATTCAAAGGTTACAGAGTATTTCTTTAAGATTTGTTATATTTAGTTCCTTTATAAAATTTCTCATTAATTTAAATCATTTATAGTAATATCCCTTTAGAATTATGTCTTCTACAGTTACTCTCTTGTACATACAAAGAATTGGCAGTGCTGGAGAGTACAATAATCTCTCCATATATAAACAAAACAATCAGTTTTAGCTGTCTCTCCCTCTGTTCTGTAAGTGGTTTTTAATAAGTGAAGAATTAGAAGTTCTGATTTAAAATAAAGTAGCTAGGAAATAGGAACTGTCATGTACACCACATGTAATATATGTTGGAATTGTATTTGGAAACAATTAAAACCTGCTTCTCTTGTTTACTCCTTGGTTTGAGTTGATGAAGAACAAAGAATAATTCTGCCTTGAAGGAATAGCAATTTGACAAAATAACCGAACACTAAAACTCCAGTTCCACACCCTACTGCAAGGAGGTGCAGATTGTTCAGCATGAAGGTCCTCCTCAAGGGAAATAATAGCTGGAAGAATGCAGTCGATCTGTCACTTCTGTATGCTAGTGTTTTATGAGAGCCACTGTGGAGTAGTATTTTGAATGTTGGACTACAACACTGGAGACCTGGAGACTGGAGACTACAACACTGGAGACCTGGGTTCGATTCCCAATCCAGCCATGAAACTCACTGAGTGACCTAGGCCAAGCCACACATTCTCACCCTTAAGAGAAAGCAAAGGCAAACCACTTCTGAACAAATCTTGCCAAGAAAACCTTGTGATAGGGTTGTCATAAGTCGGAAATGACTTGAAGGCACACAACAATAACAAAGATACTGAGCAGCTGTTGTTGTTGTTGTTGTTGTTGTTGTGTCCCTTCAAGTCGCTTCCGAATTTGGTGACCCTGTCACAGGGTTTTCTTGGCAAGATTTGTCCAGTGGATGTTTGCCATTGCCATCCTCTGAGGCTGGGAGAATGTGATTTGCCCAAGACCATCCAGTGGGTTTCCGTTACTGAGCTGGCATTCGAACCCTGGTCTAGTGTCCTACTCCAGCGCTCATTAGCAGCCATAAGGTGATCTCAAATCAAATTCTGAAGATGTTCTTTTCTATATAAAACGAAACTGAGTTGGCATTTTTAGAACTGGGAATCATGATGGTGTTAGCAGTTTTGGAAATTACCCTTCTCATTGTTCTACACAGTTGGGGGTTACAGCTGATCCCAAAGGATTATAAAATGAATGAACAAGCCTAACCTAGGTCCAAAACACACTGCAGAAATAATCCAGTTTGAGACCGCTTTAACTGCCCTGTGCTAGGGAATTCTAGAAACTAGTTTTGTGAGACAATTAGCCTTCACCGTCAGAGAAGCTCTGGTGCCACAATAAACTACAATTCACGGGATTCCGTAGCACTGAGTCATGGCTGTTAAAGTGGTCTCAAACTGGATTATTTCTGCAGTGAATTTTGGACCTTAGACCATTAGTAAAAGGGCAAGTTAGATTTCACCCTATTTCTTCTATTATAATTTTTAATTCCAAAATGACCTTTCATGAATCATGAAGAAGGAAAACTCTTTATTAGAACCTTATAAAGTATATTTAGTGCTGGTGATGCTGTAACCACTAGTAAAGGAATGAGTTAGATTTCACCCTCTTTCTTCTATTTCATTTTTAATTCCAAATGACCTTCCATGAATCATGGACAAAGAAAACTCTCTGTAAGACCCTTATAAAGTACTGTATATTTAGTGCTGGTGATGCTGTGTTCAGTCTGTGTACATCTTTTCACTCTTCCTGAATTAAAATTGCTGATGTTAAAAATTATGACTGAAGAATGCTGGTTGTTTGGGAAAAGAGCAGAGTCAGCTTCTGTTGCCTCACGAATCACTGTTGTAATTTGCAAACCTAAGAGATTTAGGGCGTTTGCGACTACATACGTTTGCTGAAAATAAAATAAAAGAGTGGCTCTCAATTCTCTAAAATCTAAACTGTGGAAGGATTACTTTAGAAAGGTTGTTGTCACAATTAAAATAAATGTTATGTTTTAATAAAATTCTCAATATTAATTATGATACAGTATTTAGCATCATTAGTTCTAAAGCACCTAGATGTTATACTAAAATCATTAACAGTTCTGCCTGAAAGTTTATAAGAAAGTAAATGCATATGAAGACCATTTCCTTTGGGAAACTCACAGACAAGATACCAGTTTAAAGCAGTAAGTCTGTCATGATTAGCAGTCATCTTCTTTTCCATGAATTTGCTAATCCAATTTTAAACTGATCATGTTGGTCATTGCTACACCTTCTGACAGTATGATGAAACTAAATCCTTGGTTTAACAGTCTGTGAAGAATGACTTTATTTTATCTCTCCTGAATATCCCACCTTTGTTCTGGTCTTGGGGTCTACTATGATGAAAGATAAAAGGGGGGGGGGGCTATGCACTTTCTCCATCCTACAGATAATTCTATAAAATTCACCTATTTTATAAGCTCTAAATTTCGTAGAACAAATGTTGCAGAGTTTGGGTGAATTGGGGTTGCTTTAGAATGTTTGTTTTGAAATGCAGTGGAACTGCGCATAATATTGCAAGTATGATCTTGGTCCTCGGTTTGTTGACAGCATTAGTAGTATTGATAGTCTGAAACATACTATATAGAAATTTGATTTTTTGACTGGTAGTAGAATCTGGGAGTTCCATTGTATTAAAAAGGTTCAGTACAGGTGGAGTCTCCCTTGTCTGAAATTCTTGGGACCAGAATTGCTTTGAATTTTGGAGTTTTTTAGATTGTGGGATATTTGCATATATATAATGAGATATTTTGGAGATGGAGTCCAAGTCTAAACATGAAATTCATTTATGTTTCATGTACACCTTATAAACATAGACTTGAGGCACTTTTATACATAATAGTTTTGATAATTATGTGCATGAAACAAAGCTTGTGTGCACTGAACCATCAGAAAGGAAAGGTATCACTATCTCTGTCACCAATTTTGGATTTTGGAGTATTACAGATATTCAAATTATTCTTAATTGTTATATATGTTTACTGCAGGGATCACAAGAGTAGAGTAGTAAACGATAAATGCACCATTTTTTGTGATATGAATATATCAAGGGCAGGTGGCTTTTTGTTCAGTATTGTACCTTTCACAAGGTTGATATGCAAATGGTTATTCATATAATTGCTTCCCATGCAGGAATTAATTCATTGAATTCTCCTACCCAACCCTTTTAAAAAAGTTTTTACTAAATAATAAAACCTTATGTAGTGGATCCTTGGTATATGCTGGGGTTTGGTTCCAGGACTCCACATAGATATCAGAATCTTTGGATGTTCAAGTCCCATTAAATACTGTGGCATAGTAAAATGGTGTCTCTTACATAAGAAGACAAAATCAAGGTTTGCTTTTTGGAATTTATATTTTTAAAAAATATTTTCAAGCTGTGGAGGATTGAGTCCATGAATAAAGTATCAGTGGATACAGAGAGCCAACTGTAGACGTGAGAAGATATTGGGTATAATCATGAAGTAGAGCTATAACAACTTTCTGAGCGGTTGTTATGCTGTTCCTTCATTTTTAAACAAAATTTTAAAAATGTACTGTATTTCAAAGGTTAACCCTTGATTTCAAAAATGAGTTCTCCCACCATAACTGGAAATGAGCAGTCATGCAGGAAAATCTAAATGCTGAAGAGAGCCAATTGATGCCTTAGAAAATAATTAACTATTTGTGTGAGCCACAATTTTTGAGGCGGATAGAGATGACACTTGGGAATTGCCTCTCCTGTGTCCTTGGGGCATCTAGAGATAGAAAAACACTGTGTGCCAAAGTGTGTGTACAAGAGATTGGAATTAAAAGGAGAAAGGAAACCTCAGGATGTGCAGATATGTATGCTGGTTGATCATGGGTTCAATCAATATTGAATTTTTTTCGTACTTTAATTACCAAGCTCTTTGAGGTTAATGGATAATTTCTGTAGGATATGTTTTCTTATGAACAACAATTGCTATCTTAATTACATTTGTTTCTTATTTCTTAGAGTTAGAGCTTGTCTACATTACCTACCTTTCCAGAAAACCCAGGCCAAAATGCGGTGGCCGTGGCCAGCTGCCTTCCCACACGGTTTCTTGGCAGGTGTGAGTTGCTCTGAGGTCAGAACAATTCTGGCTATTCTCATTTTGATCTGAGAGCAATTGTTGCCCGTAGAGTTACCCATAGGTAGTCTTCAGAGACCCTGATTAACAGACACCCATCATCACCGTTTTTTGCTGCAGGAGAGTAAAGGGGTCAGGAGTTTGGGGCCAGAATACTCCAGGGGCAGCCTGGAATATTCTGGCAAATATAGATGATTCGTAAACCTCATTTGTTTGTTTCAGCATAAAAAGAAAAAAAAATGAAGGGGAGGAGGAGTCGTGCCGTCTAAATTTATTTTAACATGATTTTTCATGGGTTGTGATCAATTTCCTTAAATGCCTGATCCATCATACATTTGAGAAAACAACCCATGACAGCTCGTGCTAAAATAACGCTGTAGTTTTTAACTGAAAATAAAGATTTATCTGCCTTTTAATGAATATTCACCAATCTATGGAGTCATGAGAGTTGATTTAAATATTTTATTTCTGTCAGAAAAGCAAACAAAATTCCACAAGTTTTCTATATTCATTGGCATCTTTCTTTATTACTTCTGGGTGCTGTTTAAAATAAATTAAAGAATGCATTTCTTTATGGCAATCTGTGGAAGAAACACCATTCTGTCTCAGAACTGGGTGTCGTTCCAGGCCACCCCATGATTTCATTTGGTGGTAAATATTGACTGTGTTTCTGCTAAAGGATAAGATGCTTTGGTGGTAAATTATGAAACAGATAGTATAGAGCAGTGATCAGATTCCTCAGAGCTGCCTATATGTAGGGTTGCCATAGGTCTGGACCTCCAAACCGGGACAAATGTAGGACAAGTGTAGGATAACATTTTCAAATGTAGGACAACATTTCTAAAAATGGAGGACACGCGAAAAAATTGGTGATTTTTTAAAAAATGTTAATCTAAATGCATGTTTCTTAGGCATGATCAAAATGGAGGACATTTTGACATTATTCCTGGACAAATGTCATGAATGTAATTCCCTTTCTGACCACACACACACACACACACCCAATTCTAAAACACACACATACATAGCACATTTACACTATCATTTTTTCTTTCTTTCTTTCTTGCTTCTGTTGGATTTTTAACACTTTTGCCTGATAAAGATGTCAGTGGAGCTTTGAAAGCTTGCATGATATATTTTGTGCATTTTGGTTGGTACTATACAGGTATCACTGCATAGTAGATTTTGGCTGTTACTGTACTTGTGTGTCCAATTTGTTAGCATAGAATGTTTTAATGTGTGTGAACATTCTTGATCAGTGTAATCCTGAAAGGTTGACCATGTGAAGAATCATAATGACAATAGTAGAAGGTCCAAAAGGTTGGAATTAACAAATAGAGTATGGGCAAGTCCTACTCTCCACTCTCTCAGCCTCAAGGAGAGATGAGAGGTCAGGCAGCAAACCTCTTCAGAATAACATCTTGCCAAGAAACCCCAGGATAGGTTTGCCTTATTATGGTCTCAAAGTGCTTTTCAGTTCTAAGTCTCTGGTGCCACAGCCATTCTGCAAACTACAATTTCCACATCCAGGCAGGGCTGCCATAAGTCAGCAAGGAGTTGAAGGCACACAATAGCAATAACAATAACAACAGAAGAGGAGGAAGAGGAAAGAAAAGAAGAAGGAGGGAAGAAGAGGGGCTGGCTTTGGTGGCTAGAGAATTGGAGGAGCCAGAATGGCCATGCAAACCCAGTGAGAGATCTTGGGCAAGTCACACTCTCTCAGCCTCTTAAAGGCAAGCCTCTCCTCCTTTGAAGAAACTATGCCAAGGGAACTCTGCAGGGCTGCCATAAGTCAGAAAGGAGTTGAGGGCACACAATTACAACAGAAGAGGAGGAAGAGGGGAAGAAGAAGAAGAGGGGGAGGAGGAAGAAGAGGAGGAAATAATAATAATAATAATAATAATAATAATAATAATAACAACAACATTATTATTATGGCCATATGGCCAGCACAATGACAAAATCCAAATTTAAAACACCTTATAGGTTCATGTAGAGGCAGATTGGAGAGTATAAACAAATGACAGTCTATAAAAAGTAAGGATAAAAAAGCAAGGATAGGAGTGCAGGATCAGGCAAAGACACAACAACCGCTGGGTCCTCCAGGGAAAGGAGGAGGAAAGAAAAGAAGAAGGGGGGAAGAAAAGGAGGAGGAGGAAGAAGAGGAGGCTGCCTTAGATGGAGGAATGAGACTGGCGTGGGGCTTTTTCTCCCTCCTCCTTCCCCTTTTCTCCTCTCCCCCAGAACTTAGCCATAGCCACCCGCAGAGCAGAGAGAAGCCCCAAAGGACAGACTGGTGTGGGGCTTTTTCTCCCTCCTCCTCCTTCCCCTTTTCTCCTCTCCCCAGAAGCCATAGCCAGCCACTCGCAGAGCAGAGAGAAGCCCCAAAGGAGGAGCAGGAAAGGCAAAGCAACGAACGTGAAAGGGAGCCCCTGGTGCCTGCCTCCTTGCCTTTTGCCTTTGTACTGAGTCTTGGTGAGGGAGGAAGAGGGAGGCTGGGGGGCAAGGGAGGCTGCCACACCAGGAGACCCCCTCCCTGCCATGCTGCTTCTCCTTCTCCCTGGAGGCAGACATCTTGGCTGCTGAGGAGGAGGAGAGGGAGGCGTGACTAAGGGGGTCCCATGGGGGAAAGGAGCCAATCCTGCCTTCTTCCAGGCAGGCAGAGCTTGTCAGTCGAAAGTCTTGACTGGAGATTGCTAAAATCTGGCCTGGAGTCAGCAGGAACCCGGGATTGAATGGGCAAAACGGGCGGGAAACGGTTTAAACACTCCAATCCGTGAATTTCACGGGGGGCAGCCGGGTTATGGCAAGCCTACCTATATGGGGCCCCTGGGCTGGAATTCACCTTTCTCTTGTGGGAGATGATTATATGTTGTGAAAGCAAACAAAGAAAATTGAAGTGTGCAAGTGTGGCCCATCTCCCCTCATAGCTATGACAATTGTTCAGGCAGGTTGGCAACAAAGGAAAATTCATTCCCCTTGCAGTCCATTCTCAGCATTCATATATTTTCCCAGCCTCAAATCTGTCAAGCTAACACAAAAACTATCAAACTAGGTCACTAACACAAATTAACTCTTTTTATAGCACAGACAACTATTAACATTTGGCTGTGGTGCTAACATGGACGCCAAACTTTGTCTGCCTAGGGGCAGAAGCCCAGCTCACTACAAACACATTTTAGCTAATTAGGAGGATTAGTAGCAGTAATGCCTGGGACTCAGTTGCTATATTTCATCTATGTATAGTATTTTAGCATAGTACTAGAACTGCCTTGGGTCCCATTGCAGGAGAAGGGCAGAAGAAAGAAAATAAATACAAACAAATAAATATTCAATACATTGGATAAACAAATACACTAAATTTTGTACTTTACTACAGTATTTCATTTGTTCTACATAATATACTGCAATATGGATTTATTATGCACCTTCTTTGGTTACAGCTGTTGATTTAGTTGTTGCAATGTCTGTGTACTGTTGTCTTGTTGCTGTCCTGCAACTATTACAATTTAACTTTAGGATGAAGGGGAGGTGACCATTCCTTTCCTGTGGAGTGTAATTCCAAACCTCCTTCATTTCCCAGTAACACATTTCCCCAAGGGCTAATTTTCTCTGGCTGTACAAGTTACTCTGAAGAATGCATTTGGAATATATATGGTTATACCAGTGTAAATGGCTTCCTTTAAAATATTCTCTGTGGAGAATACTGCAGCACCTGCTTGGCATTGAGAAGTCCTTTCAGTGAAATCAGATAGAATGTGGTGGCATTTCTCTTTATGGTATCCCCTTGGTGTATCCCCTTGGTGAACCTTGTCAGTTAGCATAAAACTAGGTGTTAGTCTAGATGGAGAGATAGCATGGCATGTTGGTTTGAATGTTGAACTATGACTCTGGAGATCAGGGCTCAGCCATGGAAATCCGTTCAGTGAACTTGGGCAAATCACACTCTCTCAGCCCCAGAGGAATGCAAATACAAACAAATCTCAGGGTTGCCATAAGTCAGAAACAACTTGAAGGCACACTACTACAACAACAAGCATTAGTTTGCGACAGAGAGTGTGGGTTACAGTCAGCTGAGTTGGACATATATCCTCTGGGGAGAAATACCAACCTGATCTTCACAGTGTGTGAACTTTCAATATCAATGTGATTTTCCAAGTGTCTTTTTCTGCCACTTATGTGTCCTTTTAATTTGAGTGCTTACTGTGGAATTACGTAGAGGAGTATTGACTTGAGATAAATGTGGCACAGCTTCGTTAATGTATTGCTTGCTTCAGTAGGAATGAGGTTAGAGAACCATTTCTAAAACTGCTATAGTTTTAAAATTTCTGTCTCTGTGCTCAAGCAGGGCCACTCTTTCTCCCTTATTAAGGCAGTGATTGAAAGGCAACCTTATTGCGGAAGTGTAATTTGTGAAGCAGAAATACTTAATATTTCATATTACTAGAAGTTTTTCTGACTTTATTTTTGTACTTGCTTCCAGTCAGTGTAACAATCCACCGTAGTTATTTGGCTAAGCATGATCACTTTCTGTATCAGCCTGCCAGATTACTCTGTTCATCATTTTAGAAATTTCTCAGGCCCTTTCCCAACACCTACCTGCCTTGGTCATCTTTTCTATAGTGGCAATAAGAGGATTCACCTGGTCCAAAATCTGATGTCTTTCTGGCTTGTGTTGAAAACAACAACAACAACAACAACAACAATAATAATAATAATAATAAGTTTATTTATATCCCGCTTTTCCAACTTTGATCAAAGCGGCAAACAGATTTAAGTCAAAATACATGAAGATAAAAACAGTTAAAACAGTGTATTTAAAACAGTCACAATAGCAGAACAGCAACAGGGCCAGCTGAGTGGGGAAATCCATAACATTACAAAGTCGTCAACAGAGGGGGTAAAACATAAAATAACATCTCATGGGGGGAAGGCTTGAGAGAAGAAGAAGGTCTTAAGGTTCTTCTTGAAAGTATCTAAAGATGTGGTGGAGCGGAGCTTGTCCGGGAGATTATTCCATAATCTTGGGGCCGAGATAGAAAAGGCCCGTTGCGAGGTCCTCACATAGCGTGCAGCTGGGACCTCCAGCAGATTCTTCCCTGCCGACCTGAGTGTGCAGGGCAGATTATATAGGGAGAGGCGGTCCTCCAAGTACCCTGGGCCCAAGCCATTTAGGGCTTTATAGGTCATAACCAACACCTTGTATTGAGCCCGGAAGCAAATAGGCAGCCAATGGAGATCTTTCAAGATAGGTGTAATGTGGTCTGACCTGGAGCATCCAGCGACCAGTCTCGCTGCCATATTTTGCACTAACTGTAGCTTCCGGGTTTGGTACAAGGGTTGCCCCATGTAGAGCACATTGCAGAAATCCAATCGAGAAGTTACCAGAGCATGTACTACAGTTTCAAGGTCCTTCCAGTCCAGGTAAGGGTGCAGCTGGCGTATCAGCCGAAGCTGATAACAAGCGCTCCTGACCGTCGCATCCACCTGAGATGACAGCTGGAGCGACGAGTCCAGGAGCACCCCCAAGCTGTGAACCGAGTCCTTCAAGGGGAGCATGACCCCGTTCAGGACAGGATGGCAAATCTCACCACCCGGACCCGGGGAACCTATCACCAGTACTTCCATTTTCTCTGGATTCAGACTGAGTTTGTTTTCCCTCATCCAGCCCATTACCGACTCCAGGCAGGCATCTAGAGGAGAGATGCCATCCCTAGTCACTGCATCAGTTGGAGACACAGAGAAGCATATTTGGGTGTCATCAGCGTACTTTCTTTCTTCTTTGACCAAGGGCTTCTGGCAGATTGAAATTTAATATGATGGTTTTATTGTTTCTATTTGTCTCTCTGGGGCAAAACAGATCGGCAGGAAAAAGCAGCTTGAAGCTGCCTTTTCCAAAGCCTCATTGAAATCCCACCAACTGCACCACTGGCTCCCAAGGCAGCTGGAGTGTGCATGCCATGACCACATAGTGCGGGTTCAAGCCATGCCGTATGCTCCTTTTTTTTACCCCCCCCCCCCCCATGATTCCTGCGAAGGTGTGCAGGAGCAAATGGCTGTCCCTATGAACCTAAACATTTGGATGTGCAGTGCTCCACCAGGACAGGGCATTGCAGGAGAGGTGTGCCCATTCATATGCCAGCAAGGTATAATCTTGTCTCCCCTTCACCCCATGCCCCTTCTTTGACTGACTGTTTTGTGTACGTTGTATTCATCTCTATGAGAGGTGTCACAGTTTCTCTTTTGGACATTGCCACCCTCACCACTTGGGTACAGCAGGTTTGTCCGTTTTAATATCCTTCTGTGGCAGGGCGTTACATGCACAATTAGGGTTAGGGCCCCTTTAGAGCCGGTGCATTTAGAGGTACATGTGAAGGTGTGCACTATCCAGGAAGAAATGGAAAAAAATGCAGCTCTTTTTTAGTTTGACTTTTCTCCTCATAGTGTGGCTTGGGCGCACTTTTCAGCCAGCTTCAAGGGGTGCATCATCTAAATGCCCCGCCTCAAAGTTGGCCGGGAACCTGCTTATTTTGACCGTCTGTTCCGCCCCTGTATTTCTCTTGACTCTTTATATTTTTATTCTCCTTCAGATTGTGTGAAATGGCATAAGAGCTAGTTACCAAATATGTTATCTAATTATTTAAACCATTTCTTTGTTTTTCTTAAAGGTATCTCAGACTGTATGGGAGAAAATTTAGTAAAGAAGATCATGTCCTTTTTATCAAGCTCTTATATGAATTAGTAACTATACCAAAGTTGGAGATCAGCATGATGCAAGGTTTTGCACGTCTTTTGATCAGCCTGTTGAAGTAAGTGTACATTGTTCTTACATTGCAGAAATTGTTTATGTCACATGAAAGAGTAATTTGCAAGGGAAAATAGTTTACATTCAGGCTTGCTAGGTTAAAAGATGTACTCATTGCTGACTGCCTATGTCCCTCTGTTGTTGCCAAGATTAATAAAATGGAATTGAGTCACAAGATTGTGCATTTTCTCCCTTCTAGAATGTTGTCTGTGTCAGGATATTGGATACTAGGAAAATGTACAAATGTGGGACAAAGTTGACAGGGTTACCAAAGGTCACAAAGAAGTCATGATGAGGCAGCATTTGGACCTTACTGAGTCACAGGATATAATGCACTCATGGCAGGATGCGAAGTTATCATGTGGGAGAATATGCAGAGTCATGCCACATGGGGGACATGAATAGAAGTTACACACTGGGAAGAGGCTGGACTGAATCCCAAAGGATGGCAAATGTATATTAAGGAGGAGCCCCAATGTATAGTGTGGGTGGATGGTGTTGTGTATATGACAAGAGACTCTTGTCAGTGAGAATGTGATCTGTAAATATTGAAACAAGAAGTAAAAGCCTCCTTGTGAAACCTCAATGTGTTGTCTTGTTTGCTGCTTCTGTGAGTAGGAGAAGGAGTTCTCCAGCCTGCACCATGCTCTTTGTGGCTTCTTTGGTATTTGTCCAGGTGCAAAGCTTCAGCGCCTTCACTGAGGGTCACACAAATGTGCCAACAGTTTGCTTCCCCCATTTTTTGCCAGTTGTAGTTCAGCATTCTTATATAAAAGAGATGAAAAATGAATGACATATGGAATGAAGGATCATATGAAGATGAGCCCCAAATTATAGAAAGCAAGGTGGAAGCTGCAGTCTGAGAAACTGAGAAGATTAAATCATCAGAACAGATGATATTCCTGTTGAATTGCTACAATTCACACAGACAGAATCAACCCTGGTGATACCTAAAATATGGTAACAAATATTGAAAACAAAGTGGTCAACAGAATGGAAACTATCAATATACGTCCTATCCACAAAGACACAGAAGACAGTAGCAACTACAGGATCATAGCATTAATTTCTACACAAGCAAAATTATGCTCAAAATTATGCAGCACAGACTCCAAAAAGGAGGAGTGAAGATAGGAGGATGTAACATCAACAATCTGAGAAGAGGACTAGGAATTGGAAGGGCAGCCATGAAAGAACTACAAAAGATCCTAAAGTGTAAATATATACAACTGAGCACTAAAGTTAGAATAGTCCAAGCCATTATATTCCCTGTCACTTTATATGGATGTGAGAGCTGGACAGTGAAGAGAGCCAACAGAAAAAACCCAGCTCATTTGAGATGTGGTGCTGGAGAAGAGTGCTGAGGTGGGCCAGGAAGACAAACAAATGGGACCTTGAATAGATCAAGCCTGAACTCTTCCTGGAAACCGAGGTGACAAAACTGAGGCTGTTGTACTTTGGCCACATCATAAGAAGGCAAAATGCTAGGGAAGGTAAAAAAGATGATAATGCTAGGGAAGGTAATAGAAAATGAGGAAGACCACATGGCAGATGGATAGACTCAATCAGGGAAGTGACAGGCCAGAAGTTGCAGGACCTAAGCAGAGTAGTGGAGCATAGGGAGGATTGCAGGTAAATAAAAATAAAATGTTTATTTCTATCCCGCTTTTTGCCAAGCAATCAAAGCGGCGTACAACAAGTTAAAAAACAGCCATATATACATAGTACCCTCCCCTTAAAACAAGATTAAACAGTATAAGATTAAAAACTACACATTAAAAACCAACTAATAAAAAAAATAATCATCATCCGCAGGGTTGCTGTGAGTCAGGATTAGCAGAACAACAAGTTAAGCATTCTGCCTGCATGATCATAAGCAGTGGTTGGGAATAACCATATAATCTTCAGAGATGTAGTGAACAGACTACCAAATCCATAGTTTGCAACCAAGCCCTCTGATACAATCGCAACTGCTCAAACCCACAAGACAGAGATAGCAAATTCATGAAATAACAACAGGTATCCCTCAAGCTACAGTATTTATCATATGAAGTAAAAAAACAAATCTACAAGGCAGGGCTTGTGCCCAGGACCAATCTATTACAGAACAGACTCAAGATAGGAAATTACAAAACCCCACTAGTGGTCACGTACTGCTCCTAGTTGAGAACACTCAGACTTATAATCACTAAACTACAACCAATTTTGGACAGTAACACTGCCCTCTTCAAGACTCTTGGTTGGACGTCTTTGCTTGCCTACTTCATAGACAGCCTCCCAACATCAAACACTTACTGACCGGAGGACACACAACACGGATGGGGAGATGGTAAAAGATCTTGGCTCAAACCCAGATGCCAACTCTGCCCACACATCTACTTGTGAAATGTCATCACAGGACCTAATCACATAATCCACAATATTAGAGGCACTTGCACTTGTTCATCCTCTAATGTAATATATGACATCCTCTGTCCACAATGCCCTTCAGTATTTTATGTTGGGCAAACAGACCAGTCTCTGTGCTAGAGAGTAAATGGAAAATAAATCAGATAATAGGAATGGGAGTACACAAAAAGCAGTTGCAGTACAGTTCAGTCTTCCTGGGCACTCGATCTTTGACCTCAGGACTGCTGCCCTTGAACTAAAAAACTACAAAGGAAGATTGGAAAGAGAAACAGCAGAATTTGGAAGATATCAACATACTCCAACTCACCAACAGTGGGTTGAACAGAGATGTTCACTTCCTAACCCACTACACATATTATAACATGTTTAACACCCCAGTCTCATGTGGATGTTCTGGGCCAGTTTATCACATCTCCTTTCTGGTTCCCAGCCTGCACACACCACATTCCAAAACTCGCTCTGCCATTCATATGATCATCCATCCACCCTGGCCTTAGGCAACAGCTTTCATCCTACCTTTGTTCCTCAGAAACTGAACTTGTCACCTCATTACCACATCCTAAAGTTTTGCATTTCTGTATCTGTTCATTCAGTCTGATTATGAAGGTCCTTCCTGGGCAGCCGTTCACTCCATGCATCTGAGGAAGTAGACTAAGGGCAGCCCATGTCTGCTCCAGCCAGAAGCGGGTTGGAACCCTGCTGACTGGGCAACCTGCCCTCAAAGCAAGCCATGCACCTAGGGTCTGACTGGCAACGCCAGGAGTTTGATTATCCCAGCTCCTTTTTGCTCTGGTCCTACCAGAGCATGCCTTTGGCTCGGCTTCCTGCTGCATTGGAGGTGTGTGTGGTGTAAGCGCCATGCCTTCAAAGATGGCAAAAACTGCTCTATTTTGACTATCTCTTTCATCCCTAAGTCTACAAAAGCTAATTCTACAACTTCTTTCACTCAGTCACAAAGGTGCTACAAGATTTCTTTGCATATAACCTCATAAACCAAAATTTGCTAACATTCTTTAAGTTTGGTTTCATAATTCTCTATTATAAACCGGGACAAAATGTAGGACAAAATTTAGACCAAAATTTAGGACAGTTGTAGGATAAAATTAGGCCAAAATGTAGGACATTTAAGATCCTCCATTTTTCTTAAATCTCCTACATTTTGAGCTAAATTTTATCCTACAATTGTCCTAAATTTTGGTCTAAATTTTGTCCTACATTTTGTCCTGGTTTTTAGTAAAGAATTATGGCAACCCTAGTTTCAAATCTTGAGTAAAAAGGATTAAAGGTTAGTTCTAACTGTGGTTGCCATTGTGAGGTAGAGATATCTGTCCACAGTTGTAAAATATTGCTTAAACCTTGTGTAGAAAAATACCTCAGAGAGGTTTTCTTGGTCTGTTAATTATTATCAGTACTTTCTGTTATAGGAGTGATGACAAAGCAGAAGATGAACTCAGTTTTTCTATTGTGTCATTTTGGGATGATGGTACATCCAAGTATGAGTAATAATTAATCTTAAACTACTTTTTTAACCTAGGAAAAAAGAACTTCTTTCAAGAGAAGATCTAGAATTACCGTGGAGGCCCCTTTATGAAATGCTGGAACGGATATTATACTCTAAGACAGAACATCTTGGATTAAATTGGTTTCCAAAGTAAGTCTTTTCGAGGCGGGCTATAAATAAATTATTATTATTATTATTATTATTATTATTTTCATAAGAAATACAATGTTAATTTTTTTGATCTTTAAAATATTGATGGTGGTGTTTCTTTGGTCCTGAAGGAAAGTAAAACAAAAGGTAAGGCAGAATTTATTTATAGGACCATTTGTGAGGGGACATAATGCTCAAAGGTCAAAAATTTGAATTAGATGGCATAATTACGTAATTAGTTAGTTAGGATTACTTTATCTAATATTGGCCAGTTCTAATTTGCCATTTCTGAAATGCTGTCAAATAACTTGTTCCATTTTGTAATTTGAACTGCACATAAAAACTATTTTGTTTCTCTTTCAATAATAGTAATAATAAATTTTATTTATTTCCTGTTTCCTCATGGCTCAAGGCAGGGCCCAACATAGTAAAATACAAAATACAATTAAAAAGAATACATATAAAACTAACAGTTAAAATACAAAGCTATACAACCATTAAAGTTTTATTTTAAATGTTAATCCTGAGGGGGCTACTTTTCATGTTGAAGCAAGTATGAGTAGAACTCTCCTTTAGACTCCTTTCGGCCTGCTTGAGTCAAATAATGATAGTGACTTTTCCTGTCTGAGGCAAATAATGCTAGTACAACAGACTTCTGTATATTCCCCATCTCCTTCCCATGTAAGACCCTCAGATGAGCGGGCTGAACACCTCCACAAGATTACAGTTGCATCCAGCTGTACTGGTACAGTGTTAGAGAGGAGTCATAGCTTAGTTGGGAGTCATGGGCTACATGAACAATCTCAAGTCAGCTGCTGTTAGGTGCATAGAAAGTATTGGGCTAAGTCAGGTGTAGGGAAACCTCTGGCCTGTGGGTCTAATAATATAACCAATCTGAGTCTAGCCTCCCTAAAAATGTCCTCTCTGCAGTCAGAGAGAAGGGATTGTTCTGCTTCCCCTGGTACCAGTGGATTCTCTTTAAAGACATTTACAGCACAGGGTTCACTGGTATCGGTAACATTTGGGTCCATTGATACCTTTATTATGTGGCTCTCCTTTCTTAAATCTGCATTCCCCCCTCTGAAAAATTACTCTTTCTCACCTCCAAGGTTCTATTGGTTCTGTGAAAAGCCTTTTGAACCTTAAGTGTAGAACCCTGTTGGTCACTATTCCTCCTTACACAATTGGTGTAGTTTACTTTTAAAAATATTTTCACAGAAAGCTGCCAGCTCCTGAGCAGCCTGGCTTCTCAGTGCCTGCTTTTATGGGGTGATGGTGGGCTTGCAACAAAAGGCTGCTTTGGAAAACTGTAGGCCCCCTTTTTAATCTTGTTGCAGCTGCACCAATGCTACTTATGCCAGTAGATTTATACTGGCCAACAGGATCTCAGCTGTGTGATGGTGGGCAATTTCAGGTGGTCAGCGTGGGCTCTGAGCAATCATATTGGTGGGGTCTGTCCATGCCCTTTTGTCTATAACCCCAACTACAGTTGTCATGGACCACCAGGATATTTGCTTGGAGTCAGAAGGTAATCCTTAGGCATTATTTCATATAAATAACACTTATACCTTGCTCCTTGCAGCCTGTTCAGTGGAGTTACCAGTGACTGAATATCAGATCTCATACAACCAAACATTTGCTTGTTTGTTGTTTTTATGTGCCATTAAGCCAGCTTTGACGTATCGTGGCTCCCTAGAGCTCCTGCTGTTATCGATCCTGCATAAGTTTTGCAGACTCAGGGAACATTTGCTTCTTTCCAAGTTACACCTCCTTTTTCTAAATTTAGTCTTCAGTCTTCTAGGTTTCACTCTGAAAAGCTAGTTTAGATACCCTCATAATATTTTGTGGGCACAGTGGAACTTTTAGATATTTATACAGTTTTACACATTCTTCAAACTTCTTTTCCCCCTTCATTGAGCATGTATGTGTATGTGTATGTGTACATGGGCCTGAGAAGTTGTGCTTTTTTTAAAAAAGTGTACAAAACTTTATTGGAAATGAAAGATAGTTAACAATGTAGTTGAAGTGAACAAATTGAAAATGAGACCTGTGGAACACTAAATACCAAAGCAGCATTTACATTTTGAGGCAGTTTAGATTTAGACCTTGGAGTGGTGCAGTGCGACCTTTTCTCTCATGGTGTTATGGAAACATTGTTCATCTATTTTACTGTGATCTACTTTGGTATGTTGAAGAGGACAAATTAAAAAGAAAATAGAATAATTTGACATTTCTGTTTTTAGAGTAGTTTTGTTTACAATTTTACAATTATTTTTTCATTGTTCTGTTTTAAAACTTTTCTTCTTTGTGTTCAGTTCATGTCGACCAGGCTTATCTTCACCTAAAACATTTGTGCTTAATGTTTTACATAGGTGGTAAGAACATTTTTTTTTTTTTTGCTTTGATTTAGTTCTGGCCGATGTGTTACCTTCTTGCATGGTCTGTTCAGCTGTAACACTTGTCACTTATGTGTAACTTTTCTGCATATAAGGTTCAAAAAACCCCAATGTTAACATTACACCACAGTTTATGGGAATGTCGCACTGCACTTAAACCTAATTGTGAAGAAATATATTGGTGTGTTGTGGCTGAAGACTATGGCTGTGTGCTAATTTCTTTTAACCAATAGATGTGTTGTTTAAAAAGTAATGCTTTAATGATTAGGCATAATTTGCACAGAGCTTTAGAAGTGCATGAATTTAACTTTGCAGAGGGGTTGATGAAATAGATAAGGAAAATTTGCTTCAGTTTTTAAATTAAATTTGGTTTGAGGTTTACCAATGCAATTCTGTGTGCTGAAATTTGTCTCCTTATGTTTACTGGGGTTTAGTATTCTAGCCTCTAGAATAAAAAAAAACCCTAACAATTTATAGAGACGTTTCTTTAGTATGAAAAAAGCTGCTTGCATTAGTACCTCAAAAGTATTCCACGTTTTTTTAGAGGTATACCATTTTTGAAAAGTGAGATTTTAGTTAATTGGATCATTTAAAAAAATCAACCAGGGGGTTTGCTAGAACTCATTAACTGAACGAGAACTTTATAAATTTGTTTGACATATATGTAATCACTGATTTCCAAAGGCGACTGATTAGTTTTGGTAAATATTTCTAAATAAACTAAATTTTAAGAGCATAACTAGAAAAGCTGAATTGGTTGAAATGAAGTTTGTTTCTAGCAAAGCATTTCAGATACTTTCAGGGAACTCTAATGGGATGTGAAGGAGAACTCCATCATGGTATTATGGTTTGTGTGCTGGACTAGGACTTGGAGATATCAGGCCTTGAATCCCAGTTCAACCTCAAAAATCCACATTGTAACCTTGGGCAAGTTGCACTACACCTTATAGGCAAACCCTCCTCTGAATAAATCTTTCCAAAAAAATGCTATGATAGAATCGCTATAAACTGGAGTTGAAGGCACATTACAACAACAACGCCTCACTTTATACTTTATCCTAACTGGCATTCAGAGCCATACTTCCTCTGAGATTCTACTTATCATGGCTTCAGTGTTTGTTATGAAAGCTAGAATAGTGTAGTGATTTGAGTGCTGGACTACATTTTTATAGACCAGGATTCAGATCCCTGCTCAGCCATGGAAACCCACTGGGTGACTTTGGGCAAGTCACATTCTCTCAGTCTCAGAGGAGGGCAAAGGCAATGCCACTCTGAACAAATCTTGCCAAGAAAACCTGTACATCAGAAACATGAACACACAACAACAACAAACTTGTCTATTATACCCTAAAAGCAGCAGATCCCATTTGATTTTGGAAGCTAAGCAAGATCAGCCCTGGATGAGAGTCTGCCAATTAATATGAGGTGTTGTAGGCTATATTTGAGAGGAAGGAACTGGCAAAACTTCCTCTGAGTATGTCTTGCCTAAGAAAATGCTGTGAAATTAATGGGGTCTCCATAAAGTGAGAGTCGACTTGAAGGCACATACACACACATGTTAACTAGTTGTTTCTTTACAAATATATCTCTTTTAAAGATGTCTCAATTGATGGCCGTTGTCAAGTCCTGTAGCAGAAATTTCATAGATAAATTAAGTCCTTAATTCCTTTTTCTATCTTGAATCATGGCCACCCACTCTAAGTTAGAGTGACTGACTTGTTTGCATTTACTTGCTCCTGTTCTGTCAAAGATCCAGGGTAGTATATGTACATCTTCCCCTGTTTTACAGTTTGTACATTTGATTAGATTGAAAGATAGTGACTGGTTCGATGGAAAGTTGTATCTGATTTCCTAATCCAACATTCTGACCCTTTCTCCACTATAATATAGGTCAGGGGCCGGGTTGGTGTCCCTCAGACAACTGGGGGGCCCGAAGCAAAAATAAATAAATAAATAAATAAATAAATAAATAAATAAATAAATAAAAATAAAAAATTAAATAATTTTTTTAAAAATTAAATAAATAAATAAATAAATAATATTTATTGTCTCTTTTAGGCGCCCACACACACACATGCCACATCCCCACACTATATCCCTAATCCCCCACCTTCCCACAGCCCAGTTGTCTCTTTTAGGCACCCACACACACATGCCACATCCCCACACCACAACAACAACCACCACCAACACCCAAAAACCCTACACACATCTAATCCCCCCACCATTCCCTCCTCTGTACCCACAACCCCCCCACACACACTACCATCACAACGCCTCCTTCTAGGGGCGTCCTTCGGGGAGGAGGAGGAGGAGGAGGCGGCGGGGGATGCGGGGTGGAAGGCAGCAAAGACATGCAGGACTAGGCAGTGGCCGGGCCAGGCCCAGGCTTCAGGGCTAGTCGCAACGCAGGCCTTGGCTGGATCCGGGAGAGAGATGGGTGCCTCCTCCTTTCTCTGTGTGGAGAGAGAGCGGAAGGGCAGGCTGTGCCTGGAAGAAGGAGCTGTGGGCCCTCCTCTTCGGCTGCAAAGAGAGAGACACGGACGCAGGCGCCTCTTCTTGTTGCTCTCTCCTCAGGCAGGAGGGTTAAGGATAATAATGGAGGAGGAGGAAGAGGAGGAGGGGACGGCAATCTGCGGCAATCAGCGGCAGGACTGGGCTGGGGCCGGTCCCAAGGCCTCGCTGGGCCGGATCCGGTCCGCGGGCCATAGGTTGCTGACCCCTGACTTAGGTCATCTACCCCCCTCCACCTGAAACTGTAATATTTTAACTTACTGAAAATACTCTAACTCCATATTTTATTTCTAATTTTTTTACACCCATTCCTTGTAACAAGAACCAGCGTGGGTTTAGTGATCTGAGCACTGGACTACAATGCTGGAGACAGGGTTTGAATCACCAATTGACCATGGAAACCCACTGGGTGACTTTGGACAAATCACACTCTTCTCTCTGCCTCAGAAGAAGGCAATGGTGAATCATATCTGCTGAAATCTTGCCAAGAAAACCATATGATAGGCCTTAGGGACACCTTAAGTTGGAAACAACTTGAAGGCACACAACAACAACAAATCCTTGTAACTCAGTAAACCAAATGCAGCAGTCTACCAGAATCCCATAATTTTTCTTGCATCCATTTTAGACTGTCAAAAAAGATATGGGAAGCTATTATTTACATTTAATTAAACTAAATCTCATTTGCTGTTTTATTATCTGTTTTCACCCCAATTCAGGAGATACTTGGTGCTCATTATAGATTACTTGAATTATTACTGTCATGAATAAACTTCTCTTCAAGATGTTTATTATTATTATTATTATTATTATTATTATTATTATTATTATTTTGCTTTAGCTTGAAAATCTCAATTTGAGCACAACCCAGTTCTTGGTTAGATGGTTGGAATTCTTTGTGAAACAAGACAACTCTTTTTATGAGAATAATGTGAATCAGTTAGATGTGATTCACACACAGTTCTCAAACCTTTATGTGGAGTAGCTGAGGTTGTTTCTTTCAAATGAAAGCTTATCCCATGATAAATGTGGTGATCTTTAATATTTGCATTCATCTTCATGGTGTGTGCTTCAATAGACTAATATGGGCAACACTTCTAGAATTTGATATTCACAAGCCTCGGGTTATCTCTGCTGTTATAATTATTCAAGGGTAAGAGGATGCAGGATTTCTTTTCTTCATTCTTATGGTGACAGAGAAGGCACAAGCAACTGTTGTGGAAGGTCTCTTTCCTTCTTAGATCACTATGTACATAGCCATATGGTTGCCATTGAATGAGATATAAAAGAGTGGGTGATGTGAGATCTTACGTTGTGCCAATTAGTTGTTTCAATTGCTTCTTACACGCTGTTGGGGCATTGGTACTTGGAGCAACAATAATAAGTGTGTGGGCTTAATGGGATGCGTTTTTATTTATTCTTTGGTCTGAAAGTAAATGTGGGCTTCTAATATTTTGTTGAAGGACAGATAATACGTGACTTGGAAATGTGAATCATTTCATGCTGCTTACTGGTCTTACATTGGATACTGCAGTATCTACCTCTTCTGCTGCTTTCATCGTAGTTGCAGCACTCTGGCCAATAGTGATGGTGGGACCACTTCTTCCTCAATGCCTCTGTCTTCCCTGTCCCACGTGGTTACCTAGCTGGAGCAAATATTTTTATTACAGTATTCTCTTTTCTATAGAATGGACATTCAATTCTTCTCTTGGAAAAGGCCAGTGTCAAAATTCCTTCCATACAAGTAGCTTCCTAATAACTATGTGTAAGGAGCCCTTCCTTCTACAGCAATAATCAAATTACAATTTAGACATTTTGAGTTTCTAAGGCTTTGTTACACTGATTAAAATGTGTTCTTATCAGACGTACTGTTATTTTCTTGTTTAGTACCTTTCAAATGTTAAAAGCAATTCACTGTCTTTATTTTAGGGCTGAGTTAAAATGCAGCGTGGGGAACATCTATAGTATGATCGATTGCTATATTGTTCTGGTAAAAAAAAAGGCAACTTGGTATGAAAGTTGTATGATCTTGCTTCCTCATCACTGCTGCCTTTTTTTAGCAGATGTTTTAAAACATTACAGTGCTTTAAAAATGATGCTGTACCTATTGCTGAGCATTTGAGTTGTACGCCAGTAACATGAAAGCCTTGCCATTGCCGTTATCCCTATATTGTAGATTCTGATCTAATCTGAATTACCTTATTTGAATTATTAAGAAATAAATTTTCGGAATTATTCTCTTTGTCTCACTGTACCAAAAGGGGAGACCATGAGTTTAACCTGTTTGTTGGGCAGTAAGTCCTTGTTTGAGGTTTTTGAACAGATTTCTGGTCACTTTAAAGTCAATTCATGACTACGGTCACCTTTGGCTTCTTGATCTCTGCTACCTGTTAGAGTTGCCAAATCACAACAGTGAGGATAACTGAAACTACGTACAGCTAGCAGAATTTCTTCACCTGACAAGACCAGCAATGCATGTCTTTCTGGTTTTGACTGGAGGCTATGTGTGTGCAGATGCTTACATCCACTGATTTGCATGAACTGCCCTCCTCCCCACACATTCTCCATTACATTTCAGAACTCAGGGATCATTGATGAGTGTTTGAATTGAGAACCTTCCACATCTCAAAGCAGTTTCCTGTGAGATTACTGTTTCTCTATTACTACTCCCATCCCAGTATGAAAAAAAATTCTTGGAAGTCAGCCCAGGGGATCAGCTATGAAGATAAGTGGATGGGATTTTGCTGGGTTGAGGAATTGAAACAACCTTGTAAACTAGGGATGGTTGAGAAATCTGTTTCTCCTAATAAATAAATAAATAAATAAATTTAAAGCCAGATCTACCCAGTTTCAACCTTCTGAACCAAAACATCGAATGAGACACAATTTGGCATCAAAACTCCTTACAACCCAAAGCCTTTTTAGTACAGTCTGTGAAAAAAAAAATGCTATGGACAACATGCATACAGTTGAAAACTACAAAAAAATTGTATGCAGCTCTAAAGTGTGCACAAAGTGTGTGCACATGCATATGCTTTATTATTATTATTATTATTATTATTATTATTATTATTATTATTAATCTATATAGCACCGTACATTTTTCACACTTACACTTACACTTATCTAACGATCAAAACTATATGCTTTGGTCATTGGTTCAAAACCATATACTTTTAAAAAATACACACAAAAATTTGATTATTGCTGTAGAAGAGAGGGCTCCTCACACATAGTACATATTGTCTTGTGGTTCCTGGGTATGTAACACAAAGATGAAGTGAGTTCCCCATCCACATTTGTGAAGAGCTGTTTTTTCTCTCTCATACCTTGACAACTACTCTTAATAGATAGGGCAGCCTAAATATCCTAAGGGCACCAAATCTTTGAAACTAAGCAGCGTGAGCTCTGGTTAGTATTTGGATGAGAGACTGCCAATGAATATCATGTTCTGTAGGCTTTATTTCAGACAAACCACAAGTATTCCTCACTTAAAAAAATCTTTTGAAATTCAAAGGGTTGCCATAAGTCAAAAGGCGATGTGAAAGCACAGTCACACACTTAATAGATAGGTACTGCCACATGCTCAGTCTCTAAATGTCATAATTACATTATTTTCAAATAACACATTAGCTATATCAATTGTGGGGAACCTTTGACCCTGCAGATGTTTTGGCTTACAGCTCCCTCAGTTACTTTCCATTGGCCATATTGGGTGGGGAAGTTGTGGTTTGACAGTCTGTAAGGCAAAGCTTCCTTACCCCTGATCTTTATATATCTATATTACTTTTAAAAAATAAAAATAAAGTGTAGACATGCACAGTATTAATTTGTGAGCACTCTAAATATCACATAAGAGTATAGCAATCCTATGCCTTCTTGAACTTTTATATTCCACATCTTTCTGAGTTTGCATTGCTTGAGTAGTTCTTTTAAACACCCACTATTCTTTCCAGATCTTGTGTGTAGCTTTGGCCAAATTCTGTATCACCCCTTGTTCTTTCTTTTTTCAACTTTACAAATTTTCATTCTTCACTTTCTCACGTTCTTGTTTTTCAGGCTGTTGCCCATTTTCTCCTATTACTTAGCAGTCCTCTTGACTTGCTAATCAACACAGGATAGCTTTTTCTCAGTTTTTACCCTGTATTTACAATGACTAATATGTACTGTATAATGGCCAAGCTGCTGTTGATGCTATGCCAAAAGCTTCAATATGCCTGCCTGCAAACTCTTCTAATAAGATACAGCTTCTCCTGATCTTCATTATAGTGAAGCTTCTAAATTGCCACCTTCTGCAGTTGCCTTCCCTCTGTTCTTTGTTTCCTCTTTTTCTTGTTCTCCACCTACCTTGCTTCAGTTCTTGCCCCAGTCAAGAGTGAGTAATCTCTCTTTTCTTCCTTACCAGTAAAGTGGGGAAACTAGGCTCTACTCAGTGAGAGAAACCTAAAGTTTCCTTTGCCTTTCAGAGCAAGCAGATGCACCTCTGAATCTATTTATCTGGTTTTCCTGGGGCTAGAATGGGCTTGCCTCTACAGCGGACAGGTGCCTTGAGCTATGAAAGTATACAGGCATATCTCAATTAACAAAGCCTCTGACCATAAGAAGCTTCCTTTTGCAAGTGTTTTTATGCTTTCCTGGACATCATTTCCTTCATGTCCTCTGTCTAGTTCAATGTTCCCAAAACCTTTTCAGGCTACTGCCCCTTCTCCTCTTGGGCACCAAACCTAGTGTCCACCAATGCCTATTTCTTGATATTAGGTCTACTGTTTGTGCAGCAGCTATCCAATGAGCAGCATCTACCTCAGCCTTCTCCTCTTCAGCTTCCTACGTGTGAATGCAGCAGCAGGTACAGCCCAAGCCTGATCCTCCCTCTTGCCTATGCCAGCCTTACAGCAAAAGGTTGCTGCTGCTTAGTTGCTGCTCCCAAGGTGACTGGATGCAAAGGGAGCAGTGACCAAACAGCCAGCATGGATGAGAGGCTTCTTGATGGCTGCTCAAGTGACTGCTCAGTCACTGCTTTCTTTGGACTCAATCACCCTGGGAGTAGCGACAGAACAGCTGGCTGAGCAGCCACTGAGAAACCTCTTACCTTGCAGCAAAGTCTGGCATAGGCTTCCTTTGCACCCAGTCACCTTGGGAGCAGCAACTGAGCAGATTGGCTGAGCAGTGATTGAGAAGCCTCTCACCCATGCTGGCTTTTGCCACAATACCAACGTGGGTGAGAGGCTTCTTGGTCACAGCTTGACTGGCTGCTTGGTCGCTGCTCCCAAGGTGACTAGGTGCAAAGGGAGATGTTTTTCTCTGGCAAGGAAGGCTCTCAACCCTTCTTCACCAGGATGGACATGCTTTCCCCACACAGCTTCAAGTTCTCTCCCCCAAACACAAGCATTATTTCTTCTGCTATCTTTTTCTCTCAGCCTGTCCGGTGAAAGAAAGCAGGAGCAGCAGAGCAGCTCCAACCTGCCTGTCAAGTCCCAGCAAAGTTTACAAAGCTTAAGGAGGGTCCCAAATGTGAAAACCTCTTTTTGCTGCTGCTTCTCCACTGCCACTTTCTCCTAACTCCTCGCTCCAGTCAATCAGTCTGTCCCAAATTGGTGCCTCAGGAGTGAGCTTGCGTGGGAAGGCAAACAGTGGGAGACACTACCACGTGAATTGATCAGTGAGGCTGCATACCGGTTTGGCTTTAGGTTTGGCCACCAAAATGGAAATACAGTCATCCCTCCATATTTGCGGCTTTGATATTTGCGGATTTGATTATTCACTGATTTCATTAATATGTTCTCTCTAGGACTGTCTAAGTCCTCCAGTGCAACTCTGTGGTCAACTTTAACTAAAAGTTGCACTGAAAAACCATTTGTAGCTGCTCCAGTGCCATTCTATGGTCAGTGTATGTTGGACATTGACCACAGAGTTGCACTGGAGGACCTAGAGATTCCTAGAGGGGTGTCCTCTCAGGTAAAACATGGTGTTTTTGTTATTTGTGGTTTTTCCATATTCACGGGGGTCTTGTTCCCCTAACCCTAGCAAATATGGAGGGACAACTGTAATGAGAACTGGAGACTGGTGAAAGAAAAATAGTAATTCATGGAAGAATTTTCGAAGAAGTTTTCAAATGGTCTCTAGAAGGCAGAAGCTTCAAAATGTTTTTATTTATATAAGCAAGGCTTTTTTTATACCTAGTTGTTTCCTTTGACAAAAGTATGTTGTTAGTTTTGAGTGAAGTGTGTTGAAATTTGTTGAACCCTTCCTTTTTGTGGTGTAGGAACCTATCCTTATACCTTAGGCACCAAATATTCTATTAAAAAAGTAATGCCTAGGACCACATCTACTTTGTTAGCTGAATTATACCTGTATCAAGCATGAAGGGAGAGCTAGCTTCTTCCCACCCACCACCCACCCCAGTTTTGAGCTTTTGATACATGGGGACTTGATTTCTGCCCCCACACTCAAGTCAAAGCTTAAGACCTGCTGCATTTCCAAGATACTGTACATCATAATATCCCAGATAAGACCAGCTCCTGACGGAAGATGAGTCCCTGTGGTAAGAAATTTTTGATTGGTCAGCAAGGCCAACCAAATTTTTTGAACGCTGTATTAATGGGTTCAGTCTTGTTGTTGGGGCTCTTTGTCTCTTAAGCTGCTTAAGTCCTGGAATCTTGTTTTAGTCTGTGAGCCATCACTTTTATGATTTTTTAAAAAACATGGTTGAAATAGCCATTTCTTCGTTACTGAGGCAAGCTGAACTGAAAATGGTTTGATGTTCTGAGCAGATACATATTCTGTCAGTTGTTTATAGGGATTTCACTGATACAAATGTGAATTTCATCATTTATGGTAATACATTTACAATTTATGTTATGAGTTTACCTTTTATGATCATGATAACTGTGGTAGTATGTCGGGAAAGTTGCTTTATTTGTCCTATTTTAAATGTAAATAAAGTAGTTCATAGATGTCATGTAGTTTTTGAAAGAAATTGTGTGTTTTAATTATCATTGGACAGAAGCAACAAGGCATAAATCTAGTTGCTGGTTCTAATTAAAGTAGACTCATTGGATCAGTTGCTGAATTGTAAGTCAACATTTATGTAAATCCCATTGATTCAATGTGTTTACTCTAGTTGGGATTAGCAGTTGGATTTAGAGCATGGCTTTGTTTCTGCTTATATACCTTAGAGAGTGATTTGAGAGTGTTAAAAAAAGGCAGCTGGCATTAAACGAATAAAACATAAATCTATTACATTACTGATACAAAAAAATAAAATAAAAAATTCAGGAGCAAGTGCTAAGCACTGTTGTTGTTGTTGTTAACTGCACTCAAGCAGGGACATAGCCAGGATTTTAGGAGGGGGGCGGGGGGCCCGACTAAGTGCCACCATTATATTGAGGCTTGGGTGCGGCGGCGCAGCCGCCCACACCTTTCTTTTTTCGGAGGGGGGGGGGGGGGTCCAGACCCTTGGCTATGTCCCTGCCTCAAGTCAACTTTGACTCATGGCAACCCTGTAGATGAGGCATCTCCAAGTTCCCCTGTTCTCAGCCTCTCTGCCCAGGTCCTGGAGGCCCAGGCCTATGTCTTCCCTGATTGATTCTAACCATCTGCCATGTAGTCTTCCTCTCTTCCTACTGCCTTCCACCTTTCCTAGCATCATTGTCTTTTATTCATTTTTCTTCATAATGTGGCCAGAGTGCACCAGACTCAATTTAATCGTCTTGGCTTCCAGAAAGAGTTCTGGTCTCATCTTTGCTAGAGCCCATTTGTTTGTCTTCTTGGTCTTCCATGGTATTCTCAGTATTTTTTCTCCAGCACCACATCTCAAATGAGTTTATTTTCTTTCTATTGGATTTTTTTCACTGCCAAGCTCTTACATCTGTACATGATGATCAGGAATACATTGACTTAGACTATCCTCACTTTAGTGTTCAGAGTTATGTTTTCATGATCTTTTCCCGTTGTTTTATAGCTGCCCTTCCCAGTCCTAGTCTTCTTATTTCTTGACTGCGGTCTCCTATCTGATCAATATCTAAACCAGGGGTAGGGCAACCTTTTTGAGCCGGGGGCCAGGTTGGTGTCCCCCAGACAACGGGGGGGGGGGGCAGCCAAATTTTTTTTAAAATAATATAGGACAACATTTTCAAATGTAGGACACATTTTTTAAAAATGGAGGACATGCCAAAAAATTTGATGATTTTTAAAAAATGTTAATATAAATGAATGTTTCTTAGGCAAGATCAAAATGGAGGACATTTGGGCATTATTCCTAGACAGATGGCAGAAATGTACTTCCCTTTCTGGCCAACCCCCCCTCCCCCCCATTCCAAACAGCACATTTGGGCATTGAACATGGCTTTACTTAAGATGGCCTCTTGCATATTTCAAAGGCTTATTGCATAACCAAACTCTTTGGGTTTCACACTGAACATGGGTTCACATGGCTATGCATATTAAACATGTCAAGGTGGTTTCACAGTTCTTGCACCAAGTGTACTTCTCAGAAGTGTGTACTTGGTCAAGGGACTTTGGTTTTTCTTCACTGCGCATGAGTTTGTAAAAATCACAGCAATTTACATTGGCCTTGCCTCAGAGGCTTTCTGATATCAATATCACCATTAAAGAACCAAAAACATACAGAAAAGGCACTTTGGAATGTCACACTCTCTTGGCTTCAGATACAGTGCGTGCATGCCTCTCAAGCTGATTCATATCATCATCATCATCATCATCATCATCACACTATCAGTGTCAAAACAAGGGAGACTTGTTAGCATTAAAAGCACCCAAAACACACTTTGGAAAGTGACACTCTCTCAGCTTAAGAAACAGTGTGTGCATGCCTCTCAAGCTGATTCATATCATCATCATCATCATCATCATCATCATCATCATCATCACACTATCAGTGTCAAAACAAGGGAGACTTGTTAGCATTAAAAGCACCCAAAACACACTTTGGAA
>NC_056522.1:15740746-15760645 GCF_019175285.1 Sceloporus undulatus
GGTGACACTCTCTCGGCTTAAGAAACAGTGCCTGCATGCCTCTCAAGCTGACTCATATCATCATCATCATCATCATCACACTATCATTGTCAAAGCAAGGGAGACTTGTTAGCACTTAAAGCACACAAAATAAAATTTAAAAAAACCTTGAGGCCTCTGGCCACTCACCACCTCCTCCTTCTGCTCCTCCTCTTCCTCCTCCCCCTCCTCCTCTTCCTCCACCTCCTCCTTCTGCTCCCCCCTCCTCTTCCTCCTCCTTCTTCTGCTCCCCCTCCTCTTCCTTCTCCTCTTCCTCCTCTTCCTTCTTCTCCTCCCAATCCTTTTCCTCCTTCTCCTCCCCCCTTCTCCATGTGCTGTGCAGCCTGGTGGCGGGGCGGAGGAGGCAGAGGAGAAGGAGGTGGGCAGCGCGGGGCCGCGCGGGGCCGCAAGGAGGGCCCCGCAGGGAGGCAGGGAGGGCAGCGCGGGGCCATGCGGGGCGGTGGGGAGGGCAGCGCGGGGCCACACGGGGAGGTGGAGAGGGCGGTGCGGGGCTTCCCCCTTTGCCTCCTCTTCCTCCTCCGCGCGGTGGAGGAGGAGGAGGGCAGCACAGTCGCGCGGCCCAGGAGGAGGTGGAGGAGGAGGCGGCAGGACCGGGCTGGGGCTGTCCCTGCCGCCTCCGTGGGCCACATCCGGCCCGCGGGCTGGGGGTTGCCGACCCCTGATTTAAACCAAGGTATGGGAACTCTTTGGCTATTTTAGTTTTCTTGTTGTCTAGGGTGAATTCTTGTAGATCTTGTTGTAGGTCATTGTTTTTGTTTGTTTGTTTGTTTTGTTTTTGATGTTCAGCATTAATCTAACCTTGGCACTTTCCTCCTTGACCTTAAGTAAATGCTCCAGGTCTTCCTTTGGTTCTGCTAGCAGATTGTGTCATTTGCTTATCTTAGGTTTTAAATGTTCCTTCCTCCTATCTTCACTCCTCCTTCTTCTAATTCTAAGCCTGCTCTGCGTACAATGTTTTCTGCATACAGGTTGAATAGATAGAGTGTTAGTATGCAGCCTTGCCTGACCCCTTTGCTGATTTGGAACCATTCTGTTTCTCTGTATTCTGTTTTGATGGCAGCATCTTGTCCTGATTACTGGTTACACATCAGGACAATCAGGTGTTGTAACACTCCCATTCCTCTTAGTGCAAGCCATAGCTTTTCATGATCTATGAAGCCAAGGGTTTTGCTATAGGCGAAAAAGCACATGCAGATTTTCTTCTGAAATTCCCTGATGTGCACCATTATCCAACATATGTTTGCAGTATGATCCCTAGTGCCTCGTACTTTCCTGAATCCAGCTTGTACCTCTGGAGCATCATATATGGTAGGAGTCTTTACTGTAGAATTTTGAGCATGACTTTGCTTACATGGGAAATTAGTGTGATGGTTTTGTAACTGCTGCAATCTTTTGTGTCTCGTTTTTTTAATGGATAGATATATTGATTGCTTCTTGTCTGTTGGCCACTGCTTTGTTTTTCATCTCAGTTGGCAGATTTTGGTTCAAACTAAACTTGATTCTATCTGTGTGGATTGTAGCAGTACTATTAATGTGTCTTCTGTTCCTAGTGATTTGTTCTTTCCAATTGCTTTGAGAACAGCTTTCACTTTAATTTTCTAAAATCTGGGGTTCATCTTTGTAAGTTTTATCTTCCCATGTGTTGTTCATCCTTTCACATTTTTGCATAGCATAGTGCAGTTAAGATAACAAAGAAGCAGGAACTAATAAATAGTTATAAAGAAAAGTTCTGAAACATTTAAAGCAGTAAAGGTATCAGGGGATGCCATTTCATTGGCTTAAAACCACATGAGGAAAACTCTCTTCTTAGCATGAACCCCACTTTTGAAGGAAAGAGTACGTGGATCAGAGTCTCTATTGATTGCCTGAATGAATAAACAGATTAAGATGGGAGGAGATAGTGTCTTAAAATACGTTATTCCCAAGCCATTGCAATGAAGCGGTGGGGGGCTTTTACAATTGAGCAGAACTATACAATAAATGTTTATATTTTTTCAGTGTTGATTTGCTGTGATCCTTGTAGGTGATCTGGTCTATGATATTATAGCTATTTTTTTTTTAAAATCATTTGCAGTTTCCAAACACTCTTCAAAAGATAAACCTATATTTCAAAAGTGGGTTCATGGCTAGCTTATCACAGTGGTCAAACCCTGATATTTTGAGAGTGTGGATCACTGTGGCAAGATCTTCTTTATCCAAGAGATTCATGTACATGGCACACCAATAAAAACTGATGAAAGATGCTCTGCATTACAGAGGACATTTGGATAGACTTAAATGCTTTCTTCAGCTTAGAAACTTAACCCTTAAGGGAGAATGCGATGCCATCCATTAGAGTATGAGCTTTAGTACTTTGTCCTGTTTGTAGTACTTAGGTTTCATCTAGTTAAAACTTGGGCTTATTAACTGCCATTCACAGTGTTGGGAACTTCAGGCACATGTTCAAGATGCCTTCTGCTATATCAGAACTTAGAGGAAAAGGAAAAATAGAACTGGTGTCACTTGCAGATTGATTATGATTATGATTATTTCTGTCCCACCTCTTCAACAAGATTGAGGCGGCTTACATCAATAAAAACCATATAATGCAATAAAATAAATCCCACTGTCCCCTCCCTTCTTAAAACAAATCAACATAGTAGTTACAACATAACAATGACTATAATAAAATACAGTTAAGATACTTAAAACAATCACAACAAGAACAGGATATCACTGTCATTAGGACAGTGCATATCAGTGGGCTGAGTCAGTTCCTCAGGGAAGGTCTGTCAGAAAAGATCCGTCTTGGCAGCCTTTTTAAAGCCATTAAGATTGGTAATGTAATAATAATAATAATAATAATAATAATAATAATAATAATAATAATATTTCCCTCCTCTTCCAAGGATTGAAGCAGGATTACATCATTAAAACAGCATAATACAATTCTAAAAAGACAATCTATAAAATACTAATACTGAATTACTCAGACCTATTAGTTCCTTAAAATCTAGTCATCAGAAATTTTTTCAGTCATACTGTCATAGTCAAGTGGAGTATTAATCACGGTCTCTTATACGGAATCAGCTGGATAGGCCCTCTGGAATAGGCCTCTAGGGCCTCTAATGTGGTGATAAGATGGATCTCTTCCGGTAGATCATTCCACAATTTAGGGGCTGTGGCAGTAAATGCTCTATGGGAAGTTGTGGTTAATCTAGTGTTATAATATCCCAACAAATTCTTCCCAGATGTTCTGAGTGTGTGAGGCGGATTATGTAGGGAGAGGCGTTCCCGCAAGTAACTCGGGCCCAAGCCATGTAGGGCTTTAAAGGTAATTACCAACACCTTGTATTGTGCCCAGAAGCTGATTGGCAGCCAATATGTCAGATCTCCTCTGGCAGGCCATTCTATAATTTGGGAGCGGCAGATGAAAAGGGCCTCTGGGTAATTGCAGCCAGCCTGTTGGCTGTAGTAAATTTTCCCTAGAGGACATAAGTAGATTATATGAAAGAAGCCAATCCCGCATGTAGGCTAGACCTAAGCCATGAAATGCTTTAAAGATCATTACCAACACCTTATACTGTGTCCGGAAACTTATAGGCAGCCAGTGAAGAGATTTTAAAATTGGTGTTGTATGGTCACCTCTAGATCTCCTGGTGACTAATCTGGCTGCCATATTTTGAACTAATTGAAGTTTCCGAACTAGGCACAAGGGTAGCCACATGTAGAGTACGTTACAGAAGTCAAGGCATGAGGTTACCAGCGCAGCTTGTACCACTATTTTCCTGATGATGGTTATTGTGTGCCTTCAAGTCATTTCTTACTTATGGAGACACTAAGGAAAATCTTTTGTGGGTTTTCTTCAAAAGGGGTATGCCTTTGCCTTTCTCTGAGGCTGAGAAAGTATGAGTTGCCTAAGATCACTCAGTGGGCTTCCATAACTGAGCGAGGATTTGACCCCTGGTCTCCAGAATCATAGTCCAATGCTCAAACAAATACACTATGCTGGCTCTGAACTATACCTCAAATCGCCAGACCATTTTCCTCTTGGTTTTCTGTAGGACGTTTAAAAGCATAAGGAACAAAATAGGTCCCAGTGAAACTCTTTAGCAAAATTGCCATGAGAAAGAGAACAGAATTTTCCTCCGGATTCTTGTGTCAAACCACCAGGTAGGAGCAGAACAACAAAGCATAGGGCCCCACCAGCCAAGATAGGCAGTGTAGAAGGGTTCTGTTTGTCAAACTGCTAAGAGCTTTCGTTATCAAAACTGGGCTGGAAAAGAGACTGAAGTGACTTCAGATACTGTAATCTGTAATCTTCCTGAGTAGTTTGGAGTTGAGCTGTTGCCAGTGTATGAGTATCTTGACCATAAAAGGAATATTTTCTCACGAGCTGGTAGCTGCTACAGTCCTTGGGTTCCAGGGATGACCTTTTTAAACACAGTTTCTAGTTCTGCTAGGAACACTGCAAGTATACATTAACTCAAAACATTTATATTAATAGGAAACACATTGACAAGTAAGTTTCCAGGTAAGATACACATTTGTCAACATACCTCATATCTCAGCTTTTTTGGCTAATGTGTGACTCTATGCTATTTCAAAACCTGCTAATGTGATAGTAGCTTGGCTGTCCAGTGCAAAACACAAAGAGGTGGGTGTATTGGTAGTTATTCCTATATTTGGCCCATCTGCTATTCAAGGAGAAGTAAAGAGCGAAGTCAAGAATTCGGTGAATCAGTTTTAATCCTTGTAATTAGGTCTGTATTGTAAAGGAAGATTAACTGCTGCATGTACACAGATGGTGTCTAATTGCACCGGTATCATCTTAGATTTTGTACAAGTATGTAGTTGTCTTAATATGCTTTGCTTGAAATAGGATGGTGTAATTTACATTACCTTTCTTTTTTTCTCCTCCCTCCCAGCTCTGTAGAAAGTGTTTTGAAAACTCTTGTGAAAAACTGCAGACCGTAAGTACTTTCATAATTTTTAAAGCCTTAATGTACTACTTACGTATTGTGTTTCCTTTTAAAGGCTTGGTTGACAAACCCTACCTGCATCTATTGGGCAGAGGGTCCTGCAGGCCTTTCAGGGAAACTGGGATGTCTTGTGTGTCCATGAGGCAATGATGTATGTAGCCAGGAACAGGAGTCCTATGTGTTCAAATCACTTTGGGCTGTAAATGTTACATTCTTGAAACTACATGAAGAATGAATTTAAACTGTGCAGGTGATTTTTTCCTGTTTTTTCTCTCAGGAGTTGTCTACACTTGGGGGGAAAGTCTGAATGGACCCCACATCTGTTCTGCCATGCATCTGCCCTGGAGTCACCCTGCAACTGTTTTTTCTGCAGTAGTTGTTTAAACATATGGATGTTGGGTTTGCTGCTGTTCCCTTTCTTCTGTCAGCTCCAGAGCCAAGATGGAGCAGTACCTGGCAGGCACCTCCATTTACCAATATCTGGGCCAGTTCCTACCTGGAACGATATTTAAAGATAGGTTTTCCTGCTTGTGAGGTCACTGGTGCCTTGTTCTGTTCTCACATTGTGCTGCCAGCAGCGGCGCCGAAGGGAGATGAAACTCAATTTCCTGGCCAGAACAACATTTACAGAAAGGTTTTTCCCTCATTGGTGCCACTGCTGCTAGCATGCCCTGAGGGAAGAACAAGATGCTGCTGGGCGCTTCACAAGCTGGGGGGGGGGGTGTTCTTTAAATGTTGTTCTGGGCAGGGAACTGGCCTGGACATTATCAAATGGCAGCAACCAGGCAGCAATCTGTTGATGGCTGGAGCTGCCAGAGGAAAAAAGGCAGTTGCTTCTGGGCAGTATCTGTCCTGCTTGCTCCCCCCCTGCATGCACAAATCCAGTGCAGATCCACTAGCCTACACTGCAGGGAACACCAGAGTTTCCTGCAAAATCTAGAGAAAACCATGAATTTTTAAAGCCTTGATTGAATGAATATACCCTGAGTTTGGTCATATAGGGCTGTACATTGTGTTTCCTGATCGCATCAGGTGTGGGGTGTAGTTCAGTTTTTTTTCTATCCTGTAGGCAAGTCCAGAGTCTCAGTTGCTTCATGATGAGGGTTTTGTAATTGTTTTTGTTGAACAGGTATTTGGTTAATCTGTGAATATAACTGATCTAAAATTGTTGAGAACTTCCATCATACCTAAATGGACGCTCCTATGAACGGTGGCTGGACTTGTTGTCCTGTGGACTGTTCCACTGTAGTTTCATTCCTCCAAGATGCCTTGTATTTATTTTAACCAGCTCAAATAATCATCATGTCTGTACTATGTAAACTTAATAGATATTTCAGCACAGAATAAGTAAAGAGATAGTACAGGAATACCTGTTTAACCTAAACGAATATGTCTCCAGGACCAGATGAACTACATCCAAAGGTATTAAAAGAACTGGCAAATGTAATATCGGAGCCATTGGCAATAATCATTGAAAACTCCTGGAGAACAGGAGAAGTCCCAGCAGACTGGAGGAGGGCAAACATTGTCCCCATCTTCAAAAAGGAGAAGAAAGAGGATCCAAACAATGATCGTCCAGTTAGTCTGACATCTATACCAGGAAAGATTCTAGAGCAGATCATTAAAAAGAGAGTCTGCGAACATCTAGAACACAATGCCATAATCACAAAAAGTCAACACGGGTTTCAGAGAAAGAAGTCATGCCAGACAAATCTGATCTCATTCTTTGATAAAGTTACCACCTTGTTAGATGAAGGGAATGCTGTGGATATCGTATATCTTGATTTCACTAAGGCCTTTGATAAAGTTCCCCATGACGTTCTTGCTAAGAAGCTTGTAAAATGTGGTCTAGACAAGGCAAATGTTACATGGATTTGTAATTGGTTGACTGGCCGAACCCAAAAGGTGCTCAACAATGGCTCCTTTTCATCCTGGAGAGAAGTGACCAGTGGGGTCCCACAGGGCTCTGTCCTGGGCCCAGTGTTATTCAACATCTTTATCAATGACTTGGATGACAAAATTGGGGGCATACTTATCAAATTTGCAGATGACACCAAATTAGGAGGAATAGCTAATACGCCCGAGGACAGGATAAAGATTCAAAATGACCTGAACAGACTAGAAAACTGGGCCAAAGCTAACAAAATGAAATTCAACATGGAGAAATGTAAGGTACTGCACTTAGGGCAGAAAAATGAAAAGCACAGATATAGGATGGGGGACACCTGGCTGAATGAAACTACGTATGAAAGGGATCTAGGAGTCCAAGTAGACCATAATTTGAACATGAGTCAACAGTGCGATGCAGCAGCTAACAAGGCCAATGCGATTTTAGGCTGCATCAATAGAAGTATAGTTTCTAGATCAAGGGAAGTTATAGTGCCACCAGAAACTGGTGCGTGTCCAAAAAGGCCGACTAAAATGGGGAAAAGTCTGGAAACCATGCCCTATGAGGAATGACTTAGGGAGTGGGGATGTTTAGCCTGGAGAAGAGAAGGTTAAGAGGTGATATGATAGCCCTGTTTAAATATTTGAAGGGATGTCATATTGATGAGGGAGCAAGCTTGTTTTCTGCTGCTCTAGAGACTAGGACCTGGAGCAATGGATGCAAGCTCCAGGAAAAGAGATTCCACCTCAACATTAGGAGGAACTTCCTGACAGTAAGGGCTGTTCGACAGTGGAACACACTTCCTTGGTGTGTAGTGGAGTCTCCCTCCTTGGAGGTCTTTAAACAGAGGCTGGATGGCCATCTGTTGGGGATGCTTTGATTTAGATTTCCTGCATGGCAGAGGATTAGACTGGATGGCCCTTGCGATCTCTTCCAACTCTACGATTCTATGATTCTAGTTTATTTCACTTAACTTTGATTTAGTACTGTTAGTTGAACTGAACAGATTTTGATTCCTGCCGCAGTAATTGACCAGACATTGAGGTTTGAGGAGGGATTTTATGGCCCGTTCCACACAGGCGTAAAGTATGTCCCCAGGACGTACTAGGGTTAGGAAAGGGCATGCTTTATGCTTTGCGGCGTCATTAGCGCGCCGCAACATGAAGCGCCATTTTGGCGCTTCTTTTTGCGGCGCTGAGGAGCCTCGCAGTATGGCCGCTGGGGCTCCTCGGCACCGCTAATGGCGGCGGCGGCATTCAGGTGGTCTGTAACGCGCCCACGACTCCCTCCACTGTTTTCTGGGGACAATCAAGAAAGGAAATAAATCTGTCTCTGTTTCTGTTGTGGGGCTATAGTTAATGGACTGGCCTTGAATAGTGGATCTCATTGTTTTATACCCTGTAATGTAGAAGCTAGTGCATAAAGAATGGGGCATTGTATACAGTAAAGTTATAAACAATAGAGCAATTATTGTGATATTGTCAACACCATAGCCTGCTGTATTAATCATTTATTGTGGAGATTTAATGAGCATCAATATAAGAAATTTCCATTTCTCCTCTTATTGTCTGTCCCAGCAGATGTACTGAAGGAAGCAGAGCTGTGCCTCATGGCCAAACCTCCTACATATTTATTGAATATGAGCAAAAGCTCTGACCATGTACAGTTGGAAACATGCACAGTTCCTCCGCAAAGGAGAGGATCCTGAGCCAGTTGGGACCCTCTCCTTTATGGAGGAGGTTTGTATGCATGTGCTGGTACATGCATGGGACTTCTTATTACCCTCCCCAGATACTGTGCCTACTGGAAGGCATGGCTGATGGGCATGGTGGAGTATCAGACCTCCATGGCTCCCAAATCCCTTTGTGCACGAGAAGGTTAATCCTTTCTTTATGATTTATTAACAAAAATTTCATTGGATCTCAGTGCAATCTACAATAAAGCTATTTTAAAAAAAAACTTAAAGGAGTCAAAATAATTTTAAACATTCAAAATAATTTAATATAAAGCTTATAGTTTGGAGCAAATCAGTTAGGCTCTAAGGGTGTTAATAAAATACCACGTTTTTACTTGGCAGAATTAAGCCAGTGTTGGTACCAATTGGGCCCTTGGGGAGAGAGTATTTTGCAACTGGGACATCACAGCAGGAAAGCAGATAAGAACATCAGAAGTGCCTTGCTGCATGTGACCAAAGATCTATCTAGAATAGTGATTATTTCTAACAATAGACAGTCAGATATCTTACAGAAGGATAAAGTCAAGATATACAAATAATCTCCTTCCCCTGTTTCAGATACAGCACGCCCGCGCAATACGCGGGCGCGCCATACGCAGCCTTGAGCATACACGCTCAAGCCACAGGGTGCGCGCGGGGCGGAAGGGGCGGTGCGTCCCATTCAATTGAATGGGCACGCGCACCCGTTGTGCCCTGCACACGCGTACGCCACCGTGCACGAGCCCCATTGTTTCCAATGGGGCTCGAGCATAGGCGGAATTCGCCTTACGCGGCGGGATCCGGAACGGATCCCCCGCGTAAGGCGAGGACGGACTGTACTTGCAAAATACTGCTCTGTTCGCAGAGGAGCCACTTAGCTATTGTGCCTTATAGTTTCTGCTTATCTATCGTCCATTCTTTCTGATGAATTTTAGAAAAATCTGAACTAGTAGTTGTATCCACATCTTGGGGTAGTGAATTCCATGCATTTAACTGTGTTGCTAAAGTACTGCTTGTGTGTACTGTCCAATACAATTCTCTTGTCTTCAGGTATTTTCCAGAAAATGCTACAGCAGAGATGTTAGATGAATGGCGACCATTAATGTGTCCCTTTGATGTTACCATGCAGAAGGCCATCACTTACTTTGAACTGTTTCTGCCTACCACTCTTCCTCCAGAACTTCATGATAAGAGTTTTAAGTAAGTTGATCATAGCATTTCATAATGTCATTGCAAAATTACCTGATGTTTGGAAAGATGTTGCTTGTTAGCTGGTGGCTACTGTAATGCATGTAGAGGACTGCAGTATTATTTTATTCTCTTAATAGTTGTGTTCTGATGCATCTAAGAGTTGCTTTTTTAGAATTAACCCTCATAGAGGTGATATCCTAGTTCTACCATTTAAAGCTGGGAAGTTAAACTAAGTGGCACTGCCTAACGTGATTCTTCATAAATCTGCTATTCAGACTTGGATCAATTGTAGTTGTACTGTACTAGTAAACACTGATAAAATCACATTGGAGCTTTAAACAGCAAACAAAACAAACCTTTCAATGTTTAGACTTTCACTTCAGGCTGCAGGGCCTGTCTCCTAGGAGGAGATGAGATTGCTCTAGCCTCAAGGTTGGCAAAGAGCTTATTGCCCCAATAGCACCACTTTTTTCATTTTGCATGAAGAATCCTGGAAGCACAGGCAGCATGAAAAAACTTGGCTTCCATCACTTGCTTCTTCCAATTAGTATGCAAAGAGATCTTACAGCACCTTTGAGACTGACTGAGAGAAAAAAGTTGGTAGCATGAGCTTTTGTAGACTTAAGTCTACTTCTTGCAAGTTAAAAGAGTCCATAGATGTACTGCAGCCACTTACTCACAAACCATAAGGCTGTTAGTTTAATTCCAGCCCAGGGTCAACTCAGCCTAGCATTCTTCCAAGATCACTAAAATGAACTACCCAGCTTCTTGGTGGCAATTAGCTTACGCATGGTAAACTGCTGAGGGAGTGCTTAAATGCACTGATAAGCGGTATAGAAATGTACTTGCTATTGCTAGATATACAGTACAGTTGGCCCTCCACGTTCATTGGTTTAACATCCGTGTATTAGATCAGTCACAAGTTTCCCATTGTCCTGCCGTGACCACTTTCCTCCCACTTTCCAGGACTGAAGTGGTGCTTCTCTTGGGTTCCTTAGCCCATACAGACAGAAGTATGGATTGAGTTAACCTCCCCACCCACCAACCTTAGCTCAGTCTGTGTTTCTATGGGCTAAGAAGCACAAGGAGTGTATGCCTGGAGGCCATGGCAACCCCTACCCAGGCTTGTAGTAGTGGCAGCCTCAGGCTTCAGGGCTGATTAGTGGCGGCAGCCGGCTGACTGTCAGGCACGCTTTCTGTGTGCTGACCCCTTTGATGCTTGAAACTGTTGTATGCACATTCATGTGGGGGCCACAGGCTTTGGGGGAGGAGGTGGGGTGGCACATGGCTGCCAGGCACACATTCTGTGTACATCCCCCCCCCCCAAACTTGAGTGTTGTGTGAATATGCATGCAGCAAGCTTGGGGGGGGGGGGTTGGCTCCAGTGGCCACTCACCCGCCATATGTGCATTCTGCCTACTCCTGCCCCCCCGGGGGGGGGGCTGCCAGCCACCTGCTTCACAAGCCTGAGGTGTGCACCTGCTGACTGGGCCTTACTCTTGCTTCTGCTGCTGCACACTATATTTGTAGTTTTGCAGGAGTCTTGTCTCCCTAACCTTGGGGAGCATGGCAGGCCGACTGTACTTTGTTTAAAAACTACTGGAATCTTGGAGTGACACAGCAGTGATTTACTGATGTTCTTGCCAGTAACTTGTGTGAATAGGTTTGGCACATTATGATTTTACTTTCAGCTTGGGCACAATCAATGTGATGCCTCTTTTGTCAACAGTGTAATATTAACAATCTAAAGAAAGATCCTGTTGGTCTTTAGAATTTTCCTTTGACAGTCAAGTAAATTTAAAAGAACTAGGCTGGATGCAAACATCTGCTTGACTGGTTTTAGTCATAAGAGCTTCAGGGTTGGTGTTTCTGTACATAAATAAAAAGCTCTACATGCCATAAAGCATATGTTCATTGAAATGGAGAGAAGTTTCAAAAGTATGTTCTCCACTCTTTCAAAGGAGGGGAGGAGTTGAAAACTTCACCAGGCACACTCAAGACATTGGCCATACTCAAGAGTTATGTGTGTAAAATTATAATAATTTTGAATGAGTGAGAGATTTCCCTCCACTGTATGCCCTTTAGCAGATTGACTTTTCAAGAAGATTTCAATCATGCACAGAGCCTTGGAAGGTATTTTGACTTTGGGCAGGGACAGCCATGCATATTGGCAAAGTCTCTTGAGAACTGCTTGAAAGGGAATGAAAAGGGGGGGGGGGGACCCTGAGCTGTTTTGATTCAAATAATTTCTTGATGCAGCTCCTAATATAGAGCCAACCAACCTAGCTGCCCAGTTATGTATAATGAATGTTTTATAAATACATACAAAACACACTGCAGAAATAATCCAGTTTGAGACCACTTTAACTGCCCTGGCTCAATGCTAGGGAATTCTGGGAACTGTAGTTTTGTGACACATGTAGCCTTCTCTGTCAGAGAGTATTTTTGTCACAATAAAATACAATAAACTAGCACTGAGCCAGGGCAGTTAAAGTGGTCTCAAACTGGATTATTTCTGCAGTGTGTTTTGGGCCTCAGGTAACATAGGAGAGGCCCTTAGAATTGGTCTGGAGACTCAGAACAACAAAAAAGAGGCATTTAATTATTAAGTAAAATGGCATCCAAATATCACATTAGGGGCTCTGCCATTCTTTCTTCTCTGTTGCACCACATAGAAATCTGCTTTGGAGAATCCTTTAGCTCTTTGGAGCAGATCTTGAGGGTGTACAAGGTGGTGCAGGGAGTGAAGCATCCTCCTTGCTTATTTCTGTTGACAGAAGCAGTTGTATTAGTGGAACTAGTTTGCTGGATTGGGCTGTTGAATATTAATTATGATAGTGATTACTTGGGCTTTTTGTGCTGACTGATGAAGACCTGTTCATCATAAAACCTGTTGGTCTGATTTCGTTATCTTGCAGGCTCTGGTTTGATGAGTTTCTAGGCCTTTGGGTTTCAGTTCAAAATCTTCCACAATGGGAAGGGGTAAGTATTCTTATTCCCCCGCATCCCCTAGTTAGTCTGGAGCTGACATGTAGGCAACTGAACTAGACATTTTGATGCCAGAAAGGCCATTTCAGAGCTCTCACCATTTGAACAAATAACAGTAGTCCTTTCCCTTATGCGGGGGATCCATTCTGCCCCCCCCCTTGCATAAGGGAAATTCCGTGTAAGCTCAAGCCCCATTAAAGCCAATGGGGGTCTCTTTCTGGTGCATGGCACAATTTCTTCTGGCACAGCTTCCAGTATATGCTGGAAGTCGTGTAAGGCACACCCGTATATAACGTGGGCACACTGGACGTCCACATTTTGTTTGCTGGGCATTGTTTGATTACCCTTGAGTATCTTGGGAATGCGGGCATTTTCCCAGACCGAAAGTTCAAATGTGAGCTGTTGTACTTGCTGTCATGTCTAATTCTGTTAATTCACACCGGTGCATCAAGATCTGCTTGACATACTTTTAATATGCAGGAGAATCATGGAGACATGGGAAAGGACCTCTTCTTATGTTTCTCGTGAATGTTATTGGATTTTATGTAGCCCTGATTCTCTAAAGCAAATTAACTTGGATTTGAGAGTGTTCACATCAGTAGTGTGTTAATAATCTAGCCTGGGGAAGACATCATGTTTCTCTGTCTCATTGGAGATTATCACATGAAAGGCATAGCATCATACTCCTGTCCTTCTCCCATCCTTAAAGTCTGCTAATCGCGTGATCAGGGGCCAAAGATTAACACACCCCTGCACACTCCTGCCATGCATCTCCCATGTGTAAAGTGTAATGGAGCTGTCCCCGCGCGCTTCTCTCATTGGTAAAGTGTAATGGAAGTTCCTTTTAATACCAAATTACAGCTCCATTACGCTGTACTGACAGGAGAAGCACACAGGGACAGCTCTATTACACTTTACGCACAGGAGAAGGGTGGTAGTACCACACGGAGGTATGATCATCTTAAGCTCCTGATCGTGCGATTAGCAGTGTTTAAGGACAGAATGATGCTGTGCCTCCCATGTGATAATCTCCTTAGCCATATATAAGCCCCCCTCTCATCCCCACTTTTCACTACAGCTCTGGGGTTGTGTTAACAACACACTGATGTTAATGCTAAACAATAATAGCATTAGCTACGGCAGTGTTTCTCAAATAGTGGGGCGGGCCCCCCAGGGGGGGCGTGAGGCTCCATAAAGGGGGCGCGAAGCTCGGTTATGCAGAGGTGACTTATAAACAATCTTATAGACAAATGGATCTATTCAGTCGCGCGGGGGGGGGGGGCGTGAAATGTTTTCTTCTTCCTAGGGGGGGCATGACAGAAAATAATTGAGAAGCACTGAGCTACGGTAAGTCATATACTAAAAAAGTGTGCTCTTGTCATGAAAATGTGGTCTGTGGTTTCTTTCCAGCATCTAGTCAACCTTTTTGCTCGCCTGGCCAGTGACAACATAGGATACATTGACTGGGATCCCTATATTCCAAAGGTAATGTCTAATAAGAGAAGGTACTAAGAATGTTAAGATTAAACAACAGTGAGAAGATTGTCCTATAGAACAGGTTTTTTCTTTGCTGATACTACATGTAGTTTTTAATGCCTCAGGAAGGCTCACAGATAGGGTAGGATGGAGATAGGTTTTCTGAGTTCCCTTAATGACTCTGAAAATAGATGTTGCTTTTTTAAATAGCCACTGATAAGACCCTTTGCTTAGTATTTTTTTAAACTTATTTTAAAAAGCCATTCATTCTGTGACCATGGTAACTGAAGATGTCCCTCCCCTATTTTTATTTTCCATGCTTTATCACTTCCATTGTGAGAGGCAGCGTGGTGTGTCTTGAGTGTTGGATTATGACTGGAGACCAGGGTTCAAATCCTAGCTTGGCCATGAAACCTACTGGACGATGCTGGGCATATCACACTCTCTCAGCCTCAAAGGATGGCAATTGTAAACCCCATCTGAAGAAACTAGCCAAGAAAACCCCATGATAAGTTTGCCTTAGCATTGCTATAAGTCGGAAATGACTTGAAGGCACACAACAATAACAACAGCCATTTCCATTAAAGTATGATAACTAAACTATAATGATTAACTCTTAAATTATAAATCAACAGCATTGCTTTTGCTGTTAATTGCCGTCAAGTCAACTTTGACTTAATGCTTATCCTCTGAATGAGAGACCTCCAAGTCATCCTGTTATGAAGAGGCCTGCTTGGGTCTTGCAAGTTCAGAGCTGTTGCTTCATTGATTGAGCCTGTCCACTTGTCCAGCCTTTCCCTTTTCCTACTGTCTTCTGTCTTACCACAGGTAGGGTATATCATGATATTTACTGCTATTCCTGGTTTTTTTTTTTTTTTTTTTTTTTTTTTTTTTGCCTTATAGATTTAATTTTTTATTAAGTAGGACTCTTGAAGAGACATGCAGTCTTCAGTGGTACCTGAAGAGTGACAGGGGTGGGGAAGAAAGTGAGCTGGCAGCAGGGAGGCAACTTGAAAACATTTAAATTTAGGAAATTCAACACCCTGAATCCACCAGCCAGCTTCAACTCTAGCTCTGGAAAGAGATAAATGAAGAAGTTCCTTTTCTCTGACTGTATCCCACTTTTAATGAAAATGTTTGGTGATTTCTACTATTTATTTATTTTTATTTATTTATTCATTCATTCATTTATATCCCGCTCTTTTCCCAGGACTGGGACTCAGAGCGGCTTTACAGCAATTAAAAAACAAACAAACAAACAAAGTACAATTAAAACATTTTAAAAAATAAATAGCTAAATGACATGCATTAAACAGAATGATTAAATTAGTCCAACATTCCTGCCTGTTCTTATGATTCCTTAAATGCCTGTTTGAACAGGTAGGTCTTCACCTGCCGTCGGAAAGCCATCAAGGAGGGAGCCGTTCTTATCTCCCTGGGCAGGGAGTTCCAGAGTCTAGGGGCAGCCACTGAGAAGGCCCTCTCTCGTGTCCCCACCAAACGTGTTTGTGAAGGTGTTGGGATGGTGAGAAGGGCTTCCTCCAGAGGCTCTCAGAGTCCAGGCAGGTTCATACCAGGAGAAACGGTCTGCCAAATAATGTGGACCTGAGCCATGTAGGGCTTTGTAGGATATAACCAGTATCTTGAATTGTGCCCGGGAACGAACTGGCAGCCAATGAAGCTGTACACTAGTACACTTGTCCCTCCGTATTCGCTAGGGTAAGGGGCACAAGACCCCCATGAATAAGGAAAAAACACAAATAAGAAAAACGTAATGTTTTTACCTGAGAGGACACCTCTCTAGGAATCTTTAGGTCCTCCAGTGCAATTCTGTGTCAACATCCAACAGACACTGACCATAGAACTGCAATAGAGGAACTGCAAATGCCTACTAGAGTATTCTCTCTAGGAATCTCTGGCCCGTTACAGACGGGCCTTTAAGTATGGACTCAGTCCGTACTAGGGTTAGGAAGGTGCAGTGCTTCCGCACCCCCCTAACCCTAGTACGGACTGAGTCCATACAAAATGGCGGCTCCCCTTCCACATGGGGGCCGCCATGACAACGTCACATCCGCGCCGCCTCTATATGGGGCGGCGCGGATGTGACGTTGTCACTCCGCGCCAGGGCGCTTAGTGCGCCCTTTGCGCAGAGCAGGAAGGAGCTCCGTTTCGGAGCTCCTTCCTGGTTTGCGGTGCCACTTTGCATCGCTGGGCGCAGCCTTCAAGACGGCTGCGCCCAGCAACGCAAGGGAGAAAGGGGCCAATTAATTAATTAATTAATTTGTTTTATTTATATACCGCTATTCCAAAGATCATAGCGGTGAACAGCAAGTAAGCTAATTAGCAAGTAAGCTAATTTGCCCCCCAACAGTCTGGGTACTCATTTTAGCGACCTCGGAAGGATGCAAGCCTGAGTCGAGCTTGGGCCCTTTTGCTGGTCTTGAACTCGCAACCTTGTGGTTTTGAGTGAATGGCTGCAGTACAGGCATTTAACCACTGCGCCACCAGGGCTCCATTTCCAGCCTGGAAAGTGGTGGATCGGGGCCTCAGAGGCTGCCGATCTGGCAGCTGAGGCCCCGATAACCCAGGGAAAGGGGCGGGTACAGGCCTCCGCTTTTCAGCGGTCTGTAACGCACCTCTAGGTCTTTCAGTGCAGCTTTTAGTTAATGTTGTCCATAGAATTGCACTGGAGGACCTAGATATTTCTAGAGAGAACATATTAATCAAATCAGTGAATAATCAAATCCACAAATATCAAAGCCGCAAATATGGAGGGATGAGTGTAGTTACAGTATATAACCTTTAATGACCACCAGCATCCCTTGTTCACACAGTCTGTCCTAAATCATTTCTGTAGAACTGAACCTTGAGGCATTTCATTTCTTAATTAATTATAAAATTTTGTTCTGTAGTTTAAAAACTCTCCTGCAGCACCATTAGCTATTGCCAAGCTCTTCGGAAAACCTGCTAATTCTGGGAAAGGGAACATGAGCTTCAGTTTTTGTTTAGCAGTACTTTGAAAGGATAATTGGTGGCATAACATGGTTGAATTTCTTCAACATTTTTATGTAGATGCTTTTCAGATACTAGTGAGGAATGTGTGTCTAGTAGTGAGAAGTTCTAAACTATTTGTAGAGTTGTGGAGTTGTTGTGCAGCGGTAGCATGCATAAACTGAGAACAATTTCAAAATGGCACAGTTAAACAGTGTGTGGTTGGCTGAAAAACTGCAGAACAATTCATCGCCGATCTGAAAATGTTCCAGGAGTTCTGAAAGAACCAGGCTAGCTAGCTTTGTACCAGAAGCAGTGCCCATGCCATTCAAAAGAAAAAGGTGGTTTGCTGGCAGAATGCTTTGTGGATAAAGTTGATAAGATGGTGTTTAAATGCATGGATAACGGTAACAAGAATCAGATAATATTCTTAGCATATTGTTATATAATTATGAAATTCTGTCTTACAGATATTTACCAGAATACTACGAAGTTTGAACCTTCCAGTAGGAAGCAACCAGGTGTTGGTTCCACGATTCCTAACGAATGCATATGACATAGGGCATGCAGTTATGTGGATCACAGCAATGATGGTAGCATCTTTTTGGTTTTTTAATAGTCTTCTTCTCCCCCCCCCCCCCAATAGATGGCCCAGTTACATGGATCTTGGCTTATCCATACTTATTATATGGTGACTTGGAAGCCGATATGATTAACCATATATGAAAAAAATGTATTTTTTCTAGATGATACATACTTTGACTGGCCCCAGAGCACAGGAATAAATAGAAATGTGCTTTATAGGAAGAGGCAGAATGGCTAACTTCTCAGCAAAGCCCATTCTGTTCTCTAGTGATCCAGGTGCTGGAAATGCCTGGCCACAAAAAAATAATAATCTATTTTTGGTGATTATAGTAGGGTGTATAACCTACCCTTCAACTTCCAGAGTCTCTGATTTGGCATCACTGCTTCCACTCTGCTAATGGTGGCACTCAAGCAGTGATGTCCATGGGGTTTCTGGAGGGAGGATGAAGTGCCCCTCCCAATATCTGTATCTATGCTGTTGATGGCAGGACTGAAGCAGCAATACCTATTGAAATCAAGGGGGTTAATGAGGAGGCTTTAGCCTCTCCATTGTCAACCACCCAGAAGCAGCTCCACCTCATTGATGCTGTGTGTGTGTGTTGGGGGGGGATTAAATCACCCTCCTCCCCATCAATGTGCTCTGTTTTTTATATGTGACCTTAGACACCCTCCTGATGCTGCATGATGCTGTTGGAGCAAAAAAGCTGCACATCTTTGCATTATAATAAAAGCAGCACCATGCCAACAGCAAGTACTTCACAAGAGACAGACATCCTGTGGTATGTCAAGGCCATAACATTTCCAGCCCAGGAAAGATGTGGGACTATTTCTGTTCCTTGAAATATTTGAAAATAATGTTTCATTTAAAGAGTGAAGATCTCAGCAAACTTTTTAACACATTCTAATTATAATTTGGCAAGGTTATTCAGGATAGACAAAACCTGCTTGGCTTATTGTTACTGGCTTAACCAATAACTATGTTGTAGTGTGTCAGCCAAGCAATACAAATTGAGCTACACATCTCTTGCTTTTGACTGTAGATGACTGCAAGAGCATATCCTTTGTCCACTATTTGCTATTATGTTTAAAAACTAGTACCTTCCCAACTGTCCAGAGAATCTTTGAATTACCATCATGCCTTTTTTGTCTATGTTTTAAGTAATACTAAGAACAGTTTGCCTGAAGAAAAGCCATTTTTTTGTAAAACAACACACACTGCCAACTAGTTTGCATGAGCTTTGGTGCCTTGTGCAATAGTTGCCTTACAGTGGAGCTGTAAATTCCAATGTTGTATTTTTAGAATTGTTGTAGCTTACCTATTTGCAAACCTCTTGGCCCCAGGATTTTGCTTTCTAAGGCTGTGTCCACACTACAGAAATAATCCAGTTTGACACCACTTTAATTGTATGGAATTCTGGGAACTGTAGCTTTATGAGACATTTACCCTTTCTCTGTCAGATAGCTCTAGTTCAATAGCAAACTACAAATCCCAGAATTCCATAGCATTGATCCATGGCAGTTAAAGTAGTGTCAAACTGGATAATTTCTGCAGTGCGGATGCAGCCTGAGAATAAGGACACTCTTACTAGAATGCTGCAAAGTGTGTTAAGACTGCATTATCACTTTGTTAGTGATCCCTAAAGGTGGAATACAAAACTTCTTTTTCTCTTTATCTGAACAGGGTGGACCAAGCAAACTTGTACAGAAGCACTTGTCTGGGTTATTCAAAAGCATTGCATCATTTTACCACCCCTCAAATAATGGACGTTGGTTGGTAAGGAGACAATATGTATTTTTCTTTTCTAATGCTGATGTTAAAAACTTAAATGTTTGAGTTGGAGGGGGATATTGTTGTCCTTTGTTTTATTGAAAAAGCAACTAAAAACAATATTCATTTGTATTGGATACTATCAAATGTGTGATCCAAAAATATAAGTTTTGCCTTCTGCTCATTTTTCATTACTGTATTGTTTCAAATGCAGTGGGCTCTTGAATCAGCTGAGGTTTAGTTCCAGGACACACACACACACACACACACACACACACACACACACACACACACACAC
>NC_056522.1:15760655-15781370 GCF_019175285.1 Sceloporus undulatus
CGTGGATACCAAAATCTGTCTTATATAAAATGGCAAAATCAAGGCTTTCATTTTGGAATTTTTATATTTTTTGAATATTTTCAAGCCATGGATGCTTGAATCTCAGAATAAAGAATCAGTGGATACAGAGGGACAATTGTAGCTTTGGCTGTTTCTGTGGCCAGCAAGGCCATATGTAATGCCCTCTGCTTGATCATATCCCATGAGGATAATCTGTGTCATGTACTTGGTAACTTCAGTTCAGAAACACAAGCTTCAGCAGGTTTAGAAAATGAAAGTTGTTCACAGCATAACAGCGTTTTTAGGACTGAAGCACTTTTTGGTTACACAGTATATTAAAAACATAAAGCAATTCAAATGTTTTTGTGCCCTCACACCCTATTCGTCTTCAGTCTAAAACATTCTTTTTCCCAGGACTACCCCTCTTTTCCTCTTCCTACCGAGTTTCCAGACAGTGCATATTACCTCCCCTGATGTCTGCTCTTTAGCCAGTGACAAAGAAGATCAACAACTTTTCCACCAATTGTGTAACATATCCCATCATCCTGAATTATAAAGCATTATAAAGCACATACAGGCTATATGTCTAGCAAGCATGACAGGATCTATGATCCTGACATCCTCTCCCTCCAAACTAAATCTACCACCCTCTTTCAGTTACCAGTGTTGCAGACACTGCAAAAAGCCTCTTTTTAGTTTCTTTGCTTCTAATTAACTGAAATTGATTCTGTTTCCTTTTTCCCTATGCTGACAGAACAAGCTAATGAAGTTACTTCAGCGGCTGCCCAATAGTGTTGTCAGACGATTGCATCGTGAGCGTTATAAGAAGATGACTTGGCTTACTCCTGTGCCTGATAGCCATAAACTTACTGACCAGGACATAACAGACTTTGTAGAATGTATTATTCAGCCTGTCCTTCTGGCCATGTTCAGCAAAACTGGAAGCCTAGAGGCAGCCCAAGCACTTCAGAACCTTGCACTAATGCGTCCTGAGTTGGTAATCCCACCAGTACTTGAAAAGTAAGTTCTAAGGAAATTCAGAAAAAAAAAATATTAACATCTGGTGTTCAGAGGGTCTGGAAAAAGGATGCCAAAGAGTTACCTTTATTGCAGCTGAAAAGCTCAGAAGGAAAATTGGACTTTCTTTGTTTGTTCAGGGACATAATCTGTTTCTACTTTCTTATCCATTTTCTTGTTTTAATTTACACAACAGTCTCTTGTTTTATGGATTTTTAAATTTCAAACGTATATGCTGAGATCCTGGTTCAAATATTTTCTTCTGGCATTAATAGCTATAACACAGTTAAAATGTCAATGAAAGGCAGCTGTCAAAACAACAACAAATTAAAAGTCCTAGAGCTATTTGTAAATCTGATGAACCATGTTGAGCTTTTTCCTCAGTGCTTTTTAATATGATCCTAAATAGGAGCAAATGCAGTATTACATACTTCATTGTACTTGTATTTAAGGTTGTATTGCATAGTTAGTAGAATAATTGAAATTCAGTCTCCCGTAAAACATATCATCTTAAAAATCATAAAAATAGGCTGAGAGCTTTCCTAATGTTAATGCTTTGCATTCTAAGATGGAGAGCCAAGACAAGAGCTGGCACAATGTATTCTGTCACAGTATTTCTACTATTGCAAGCTGTCTGAGGGCTTCATAGCAGTTTCGGAGGCTGTAAAGTAGCCCCCCATGTGCCACATTTTCCCTATCCCTGGTGTAGGCCCTTTCTGTTCCTTCACCCATTTGACTTGACTTTCCTGTTCATATCAGCCTGTCACCAGAACAGCAAGTCAGCAGGGGAGAAAAAGGAGACAAGGCTGATTATTTCTTCTGTAGAAATGACATAAGAAAGTCTCTTTTGGATTAGACTCAAGGCCTGTCCAGCTCAACATCCTTTCCCTCCTAGTGGCCTACCACTGATGCCCATGGGAATCTCACAAAGAAAACATAATAGCCTTCTCCTGTTACTGTTACTCAGTGGCATCGTGTTTCTCATTCTAGAGATGGTATTTAGCCAATACAGTAATAACTAGTAACCATTTAGAACCTTTGGTCCTCCATGAATTTGTTTAAACCAGTTTTTAGCTGTCCCTGTTAATTGTCATCACCATATAGTAGGGAAGTGAATTCCATAGTTTAGCTATGTGGTGTATGATGGAGCACTTCTGTTCTATCCTAAAATACCCACCATTCAGCTGCAGCCAATGGCCCTTCACTCTGTTACATGAGAGGCTGTTTATCTTTTCTATTCACTTTACTAAATACTACCACAGTACAAAACTTCATAGTTAAAGAGCAAGTTTTGATCATTCTGTGCATGGACCAACAACCAATTGTTGTTATTTGTATCCTGCTTTTCTCCCCAAATTGGGACTCGAACAGCTTATAGTTTAAAAGAACAATACAATTAAAAAGTTAACATTAAATACAAAAAATACAAAAGTGAGCATTAAAAAGAATTAAATTATTTGCAGCATTAAAACAATTCCTACCTTTAGGTATAGTTAATACGTGAGAAACATGTCATCCTGTCTCAGCAATGGAAATCCACTGGGTGACACTTGTGAAGTCACACACTCAGCCTCAGAGGATGGCAATGGCACACACATACACCCCCCCCCCCAAAGAAACATGCTAAGATAACTTCATGATAGTTTCACCTTAGGGTCTCCATGAGTCGGAAACAACTTAAAGGCACAAAACAAACATGAAAACAAAAAGAATCACTTTACAATACTGAAACCCAATTCTTTTCATGAGGTTCTAATTGTGATACTTTACATATGCATATAAAATGATTATCTGGTGATCTCCAGGAAGAGAAACATCATCAAACCTTTTTAAAAAAAATCTATCTTCATTTTTCTCCCTCATACAATTGCATAGAACATACCCTGCACTGGAGACATTAACAGAACCTCATCAACTCACAGCCACCTTAAGCTGTGTAATTGGAGTAGCTCGTAGCCTGGTATCTGGGGGCAAGTCATTTCCTGAAGGTCCAACGCACATGTTGCCTCTTTTGATGAGAGCGTTGCCTGGTGTAGATCCAAATGACTTTAGCAAATGCATGGTGAGTATATTAAGCGTCACATGTTGTTGTTGTGACACAAACCAATCTATTTTAGCTCTCTGCAGAATATGACTTCAGTTTTCCACAGCTTCACCGCTTCATTCCCATGTGTCCTCCCATATTTCAGTCCCTCTTCAACAGGTGGCAGAGCTAGACAAGTGCAGCAGGTCCACAGGCACATCTTCTACTCTGGGATCATCGGGAATTCCATGACTGGGTGGGGGGAGGGGGCACAGAACAACTCCCTCTCTCCAGAAATGGCAAAATGCCCCTTTCTGTTGTTGAAAATTGGATATTCTTCTTTGTGCTCTCTGTGGTTCACACAGCTGGGGGTATTCTTGCACCCAGTTGTGTGAATTCATAGGTGACAGCTTTTAAGAACTACAGTTGCAGGTATGCAACCTGCCCTTTTTCATGTTAAACAGTGCAGGGGCTACTGCAATCTGTTCAGAATATGAATTGCTGATTCTGGCAGCTTCCAAGGGAGGGAATTCACCATTTTGGAAGGGAAGCAAAAAAAGGTGGTCCAGGAAATCAGGAGTTGAGGGATGACCCCAGGGTTGCAATAGCTGCCTCTAATCCTTCATGAACCCCAGATCAATAATCATGGAATTGTCAAAATGTGATTGCTGTAATGAGATTTTATACTGTTTGATGTTTTTATGATGTGTATTTTAGATATGATTGCCATTGTATGGAGATTTCTAGTTGTAATCCCACTTTGATCCGTTGGGAGATGTGGGAAAATACAAATAAACTTATTGTTGTTGTTGTTGTTGTTATTATTATTTATTATTATTACAACTATACATGAAATAGAGATAAAAGAGCAGCATTTTTTTGTCAAGCAGAACCATGGTTTAGCACAGAGATGGGAGTCACAAAATCACACAGTTAGTGTTGGACCCATGTCCCAGCAGCCATAGCAGATATAGCTAATGGTGAGGAATGGTGGAAGCTGCAGATCTGTATGATTCCCATCTCTGGTATGTTGGGATGCACAAAGGCAAGCTGGTGGGAATTAAATATATGTAATATGTTTGTTGTACCATTTGTTGCATCATACATAGGTATGGGCAGATTTCTAGTATCTGAACTGTTTATATGCTTTATTTACACATGTTCAAACCTTATGACTTAAAATAAATTCAGTGCCAGCTTTCAATATAATTGCTGCATATTGAAACTTCCTTTGTATTTCCCCATAGATCACATTCCAGTTTATTGCAACATTTTCTACTCTTGTGCCTTTAGTAGATTGTTCAGCTATATTACAAGAGAGAAATAATCTCACAGAGGTAAGGTATGAAATGGTTAATTTTGCTTCAGGTTATGTTTTAGATGCTTTCTAATGAAGTAGAAAGCAGTTACTGTTTCAAGTAACCACTTTAAAATGCATTCCCGCTGTAAATAAGAGAGAGTTGCAGCCTTCTGTGTAATAAATTTTTTTATTTAAAACATTTGTATGCCACTTCCTATTTAAGTGGTTTACAATAATATCAGTAGAAGTTTAAGATTAAATGATTAAATTATTTTATTGTATGTACTTTGCAACACCAAAAATTAAGCTCTACAGTGGGCCATTGGTGTCTACTGGGGTTTGGTTCCATGGATGCTTTTATCCTTATACAGTGGTGTCCCTTATATAAAATGGCAAAATCAAGGTTTGCATTTTGGGGATATATATATATATATATATATATATATATATATTGTGGAGTGGGTGAGGGAATGTTTTCAATATGTGGGTGGTTGAATCCATGGATGCAAAAATCTGTGGATATGGAGAGCTGGCATCTAGAGATTTTGTGGCCCAAAGCCTTTATTTATTTTTAACACATTTTTGTTGAAATGATTTGAAATTCTTTCTTCTTGTGTTCTGATATTGTGTCAAGAACAGGGATATGGGGAATGGATTTTTTAGTTACTAATACAAAATTATTAGAACATGGCATAATGATTCTGATAATAAATATAAAATTGAACTGAAATGTTTAGCTGCAGTTTGGAAAGTATATCATAGGCCACAAACCAATGGGGGGTGGTTGTACACAGCGATTTCTTCTGTCATTAAAACCAGGAGGGGAGTAACTGTTCCCCATCTTCCACTGCCTTGCCTGTGGATCTTCAAAATGAGGTCTGGAGTGCTGAAACATCCTTTGGAGTTGTTTTTTCATATAGCAGTAAAGGACTTTGGGGGAAAGAGAAGGGAAGAAATTTAAATACAGTACTTCAAAGGATGTCACATTGAGGAGGTTTTCTGCTGCTCCAGAAACTAGGACCTGTGGCAATGGATGCAAGCTGCAGGAAAAGAGATTCCACCTCAACATTAGGAAGAACTTCCTGACAGTAAGGGCTGTTTGACAGTGGAACAAACTCCCCCGGAGTGTAGTGTCCTTCCTCAGAGGTCTTTAAATAGAGGCTGGATGGCCATCTGTCAGGCATACTTTGATTGAGAGTTCCTGCATGGCAGGGGTTTGGACTGGATGGCCCTTGCGGTCTCTTCCAACTCTATGATTCTATGAATGTAAGCTGTAATTTGGAAGTAAAAGGGAAGCTTAATTTTTCTTCTACCTTTTGAAATCATAGGTGGAAAGAGAACTGTGCTCTGCTACTGCTGAATTTGAAGATTTTGTATTGCAGTTCATGGACAGGCAAGTTGTGATAGATCATTTGGCTTCCTCGTGTATTTCAACCTTGTCTCTTTTGCTTCATGTCATTTTGAATCTGTCTCCTCAGATCATTGTGTATACATTACCAACCAGAGCATAAGTACTTTTAATAGTCCTGCTCTGGCCATATGATGAGTTCTCCCTCATCCTTTTTAATAAAGACGAAATGGGCATGCCACCATTTTATTGGAGGTTAAGCTAAATTACTCATTAAATAGGTGTATTTTAAGTTGTAATTTGAAGAGGACTAGTTTGTGTCATTGTTTGAATATTCTGAATGGGGATTATAAGCATTAAGAGTAATTGGAGGATGTCAAAACAGGCTGAGCATCTTGGTGATAGAACTGGAAGAACAAATTTCATGGGCAGTAGTATATTTTGATGTGGTGTTACAGTAGCTATTCCCTATCCCAAAAAATCCATGCAGTTCCTGAACTATGGCTGATATCTTCCATTTCTTTCAGTCTTCTGAAAGTAAATATAAGTAAATATTGCATGTAGTCATGTATAAGACAACCTCATGTATAAGTCAAGGGTATGTTTTGGGATCAGAATTAAGGATTTCGATATGACCCTTGGATAAATCAAGGATAAAACTTAGGGGCATGTAGAAAAAGATGTAAAGAACAAAGCAAAGGAAAACAGTGCCAAATAATTTACAAAGGTGTAATTGTTTGTGTTCACCCTAAAGTCTGGATGGATGTGGAAGGAACTACAGTAAATGGTTGCTGTGTGATGTGTATGTGAAGGGAGGTGATAGAGTGTGGATGGGGCTAAGAAAAGGCACACATGTCAAAAAGATGTAAAGGTAAGAGTTAAGGCACAGTGTAACACTTACCAAAAAAGGAAGCATCCTCTTCTCTGTATATAGTGGCAAAAGGTGAGAGCTTAGTCTTCCTGGAAGAAGCACCAACCCACTTTACTCTCTCGGCATTCCTGTGAGGGGAAGCATCAAAGAGCTGCCATCACCACCATTTTTCCACCTAGACATTCAATTAGGCCAGAAGCAGCACTGCAGAGGAGAGAGAGAGAGAGACCAAGTGACCATGTTCTCCTGGAGTTTGTTAAACAGTGGAAAGGAGAAGCCAGGCATAGTCAGACATGCATTCTAGACTTTAGGAGAGCAGATTTCAGTAAACAGAGAAGTATTGCGGTATTTCATGGTCAGAAATACTAAAAGAGAAGGGAGTTCAGGACGGATGGGAATTTCTTAAAAGGGAGATACCGAATTTCAAATTGTTCCAGTGAGAAAGAAACATGGGAGGTGTCTCAAGAAACCAGGATGGATGATTAGGGAGCTTTCAACTGAGCTAAGTTTTATACGGAACGTGTATAAGAAATGGAAAAAGGTGGAAATCATGATAAAGGAATTCAAAGAAATAGCAGGTATGTGTAGGGGTAAAGTCAGAAAAGCTAAAGCGCAGAATGAACTCAGGCTTGCTAGAGAGGTTAAGAACAACAAAAAGGGCTTTTATGGATATGTCCGCAGCAAAAGGAAGAAGAAGGTAACGGTAGGGCCACTGTGTGGAGAAGATGGCAAAATGCTAACAGGGGACAGAGAAAAGGCAGAATTAATCAACACCTTCTTTGCCTCTGTGTTCTCAGAAAAGGAAAAGGGTGCTCAACCTGAGGATAATGGAGCAGAGAATAGGGAAATTTCAGCACAGAATAAGTAAAGAGATAGTACAGGAACATCTTGTTAATCTAAATGAATATAAGTCTCCAGGCCAGATGAACTACATCCAAGGATATTAAAAGAACTGGCAAATGTAATATTGGAGCCATTGGCAATAATCTTTGAAAACTCCTGGAGAACAGGAGAAGTCCCAGCAGACTGGAGGAGGGCAAATATCCCCATCTTCAAAAAGTGGGGAAAAGAGGATCCCAACAATTATCGTCCAGTTAGTCTGACATCAATAGCAGGAAAGATTCTAGAGCAGATCATTAAACAGAGAGTCTGTGAACATCTAGAGGGCAATTCCATAATCATAAAAAGTCAACATGGGTTTCAGAGAAACAAGTCATGCCAGACAAATCTGATCTCTTTCTTTGATAAAATTACCATCTTGTTAGATGAAGGGAATGCTGTGGATATAGTATATCTAGATTTCAGTAAGGCCTTTGACAAAGTTTCCCATGAGATTCTTGCAAACAAGGTAGTGAAATGTGGGCTAGACAAGGTAACTGTTACATGGATTTGTAATTGGTTGACTGGCTGAACCCAAAGGGTGCTCAACTATGGCTCCTTTTCATCCTGGAGAGAAGTGACCAGTGGGGTCCCACAGGGTTCTGTCCTGGGGCCAGTGTTATTCAACATCTTTATCAATGACTTGGATGACAGAATTGGGAACATACTCATCAAATTTGCAGATGATACCAAATTAGGAGGAATAGCTAATACTCCAGAGGACAGGATCAAATTTCAAAATGACGCAAATAGACTAGATTAGCTGGGCCAAAGCTAACAAAATGAACTTCAACAGGGAGAAATGTAAGGTACTGCACTTAGGGCGGAAAAATAAAATGCATAGATATAGGATGGGGGACACCTGGCTGAATGAAACTACATGTGAAAGGGATCTAGGAGTCCAAGTTGAACATGAGTCTACAGTATGATGCAACAGCTAAAAAGGCCAATGCAATTTTAGGCTGTATCAATAAAAATATAATGCCTGGATCAAGAGAAGTAATAGTGCCACTATATTCTGCTTTGGCCAGGCCCCAACTGGAATATTTTGTCCAGTACTGGACACAACAATTCAAAAAGGACATTGAGAAACTGGAACATGTCCAAAGGAGGGCGACTAAAATGGTGACGGGTCTGGAAACCATGCCCATGAGGAACGACTTAGGGAGCTGGGGATGTTTAGCCTGGAGAAGAGAAGGTTAAGAGATGATATGATAGCCCTGTTTAAATACTTGAAGGGATGTTATGTTGAGGAGGGAGCAAGCTTGTTTTCTGCTGCTCCAGAGAACAGGACCCAGAACAATGGATGCAAGCTACAGGAAAAGAGATTCCACTTCAACAATAGGAGGAACTTTCTGACAGTAAGGGCTGTTCGACAGTGGAACACACTCCCATGGAGAGTGGTGGAGTTTCCCTCCTTGGAGGTCTTTAAACAGAGGCTGGATGGCCATATGTCAGGGATGTTTTGATTGAGAGATCCTGCATGGCAGAATGTGGTTGGACTGGACGGCCCTTGTGGTTTCTTCCAACTCTATGATTCTATGAGTAGAAGGGATCAGTGCCTTTTTTAGGTTGTTCTGAGACAGATTAAACTATCGCCTTTTGCCACTCTACTCAGAGAAGGGGATGATTCCTTTTTCTAATAAGAGTTCAGGTACAGTATTTATATTTACCCAGGGATAAGTTGACCCGGGTTTTTTGGGTTGATTTTTGTCTGAAAGTTCTAGAGTTATACATGAATATTAACAGTAAATGTCAGCTTCCCAAATAAACGAATTATCCACTTCTTTGCTAATTGTCCTGTCCACACATTATGTCTTTTAGCAGTTTAGGAAAAATAGTGTGTATGGCTTATAGTATGGCATGTGCTTTCCAGAACTGTCTGGTTGATGACTCTCCACAGGCCAGGGGAATAGGTCACATAGACATTATAGCATCTTGCCAATGTACGGCGATATCTACAGGAAAGTTTGTAGAATGGTGGCATTGTTTTTGGTAACACTTTTCCCTTCTCCTCCCCATAGGTGTTTTGGGCTCATAGAAAGCAGCACATTGGAGCAAACAAGAGAGGAGACTGAAACTGAAAAGATGACACATTTGGAGAGTTTGGTGGAATTAGGCCTATCATCCACTTTCAGCACAATCCTTACACAGTGTTCAAAAGATATATTCAAGGTGTGTTTCAACTTGCTTGCCTCTTTACCAGTTTTTGTCAGACAAGTATTTGGAACTGTTTAAAAGGCAGTTCCATCTGTCTGACTCTTAATTATTATTCATTTCTCACTTATGGCAACCTTATCACAGGGTTTTCTTGGCAAGATTTGTTCAGAGGGGGTTTGCCTTTGCCTTCCTCTGAGGCTAAAATGGTATGACTTACCCAAGGTCACCCAGTAGATTCCCATGGCTGAACAGGAATTTGAACCCTGGTCTCTAGAGCTGTAGTCCAGTGCTCACACCACAATATCACAGTGGTTCTTTAACTGTTAATTATACAGTGCTCTAAAAATATTAGGCACAATTAAAGTAAAACAATAGTGAGGCATGGACAAAAGGGCTACTTAGGTGCGCTCAAGGACCTGGACATTTCTAGTGGATTTTACTTTTACTTTTTTAAACAGAAGAGCTTTATGCTGTATCACAAAATGCTTTTAAATGAAGTATGGCAAGCGGCATGGGAAGTGTCTTATTCAAAACACACAAATCTGAATCTTCTTTAGGAACAAACTATTTCCACCATTCTTTGAATCTGTGCAGGCATAATTCCTGTATCAAGAAATTACCTGAGTTTATGATGTCATAGTCTTGTTTGTTTCAGTGTGTGAGATTCTTTTTAAAAATGGCTGTTAAGGACCTAGTTTGACTAAAGTAGTCGACCTGTACGTAGAACTTTTTTCTCCATTGTGGTAATTTTTTATGTAGAGGGAATGTTTTATCAAGGAACATTCAGTCATTTGAGCCCTTGCTTGCAAACTGAAGTGGTACAGCTCAGGCACAGGTTTCTACCTGAGTGGAAGCTAGGTCTAGGAAACAGTTGCCCCTCCTTTTTCATGGGGGATCTGTTCTGACCCCATCACAAAAAACAGATTTTCTCTTATATTCAAGCCCCATTGGTTTGAATATAGGTGTGGGGGCACATGCCCCATTCATTCTCCCTCCATTTGTCCCTCGCGCATAGGTGAGGGATGCAAGTCCGATTATTGCGAGAATGGAGGGAGGACTGTATTTAGTTCCTTTTGACTTCAATAATGACTGATCAAAAACAAGAGGAAAAATTCATACCACAGCTTTGAGAAATTATTAAGATTGCCCTTTTAGGTTTTTTGCCATTTTAATAGAATATAATTTTTCTCTTTTTTTCACACGCATATTTTACCTGTGTTTGCAGTGATAAACTTTAAAAACGTAAATTGTGTTCTGCCCAAGAGTATCAAATGATGCCGACCTAAACCTTTATCATTCTTGCCTACCCACTAATAGAATTTTGAAGGGAGGATGTGAGGAAAGGGTCAGTTTGCTGTTTTTACCCAAACAAGAGTGTGCTTTTGTGCCTCTGTAAGTTGCCTGCATCTCTCTCTGGTTGGTTTATGGCCTCTTACAGACAACCTTTCTCATAGGTGGTGAGCAGCAAGTGTCATTGGCAGTGGAAGAGTGCAATATGCCAAATAAACAAGTCCAATAAGGCCTGACATACATTTTGTTGTTGGATACTGTCTGCTCCTGCCCTCAGGCACAGGGAACTGCATTACACACTGGAACAGCACAGGCTTAATCTTTCTTTTGTGATACATTTGCCAAGAAGAATTCTTTGCTTTTGATAAAGATGTGAAGGCCTGGAGGGAAAAATTGGGGGACAGGCCTTTTTTTCCCTGTCCCTCTCCCCTTGACAGTTTTTCCAGTGGCTAAGATGGAAGCTGTGAACATAGAAAAAAAAATCTCTTATGAAGTATTTTCATTTTTTGGAATGAGTGAAATTCTTTTAAAGACAAAGGTTTCCTCACACTTTGCCATGACTTCAGAATGATCAGAAATGTTAATCTCTAGCTGTTGTTGAGATTGGACTGTCTTATTACATTTCTGAGATATTTTTCCCATCGTGGCCAAGACTAAATTACACTCTGTTTCATTAAGCTCTGTTTCTGGCAATGTCATAGATCTGAGTACATATTTTATCCAAATGACAACATTTGCTACTTGTCATGTTACATCTTTTCTTTCTTGATTTTCTCATAGGTTGCCTTGGAGAAGGTTTTCAATTTTGCTGTTTCCAATATATTTGAGACAAGAGTGGCAGGTCGAATGGTAGCTGACATGTGCCGAGCTGCTGTGAAAGTGAGATTTTTTTCTCTCTCTCCCCTCTCCCTTCTCAGTTGAGATGCCAACTAGGGAGTAACCATAACTTAGTGTGTTTTGCTGGACCAAGAAATTATTTCCAGTTCCATTCCCTTGACTTACAGGCCTAACCATTAATACCTTATCCCTTTCAGAAACAAGGCCGCTCAGCAGAGCACATTCCTAATTATTGCTCAATATCTTGCAGAAATATCTTAATATAGAATGTGATTCTTTGTGACATTTCAGTGCTGTCCCGAGGAGTCTTTGAAGCTCTTTGTACCTCATTGCTGCAGTGTTATAGCACATCTTACTCTCAGTAAGTTTCAGTGGTTTTATGTTGTGTTGTAACTGGCTTTAATTTGACTAAGTGTGTTGCTTGTTTATAATTTGAAATACATATTTTAAAAAAAGAAACTAGCATTTATCGACATATAGTATTTACCACCCTTTCCAGAGAAGCATATAGCTGGTCTGGTAGTTTAGGATACAATATGGTGACTGATCCCCACCTATTGGAGATTTGAATTGGAGTCTCCTCCTATCTAGTCCACCTTTTGCTACTACCTCACACTAGCATTATTTATTAATGTTTTGTCTAAAATTGCTGACTAAACTCATTCCAGGAGGGTTACTGCATTAGGCTTCAGATGAATGCCTAGAATGCTCACATTCCCCTTGAAGTGAACAGATGGTTAGAGACTGATTATCAATCCTTCCTTCTGATTTACAAAACAAACATAGTTGGGGTTGGTTTGTCAGACAGACTTCACTTATCCCAGCATTTTGCTTAGGACAAAACACTGATAGGTTCTACAGTTTTTGCCTTGCAGTGTCTTATCTTTTTTCACACTAAGAACCATTCTGTAGTGCATGACAGACAATGTGTATTCATCAGTCCTAGCTTCTTGATCCATGTTTGTCATAAATCTTGTAAGACCATTTTACACAATTTGTAGAGGCAAACTTGGCTTTACAAGTGAGTATACCTTTGACAGGAAGTTGCAGCCAATCATGACCTTCTATCAGATGTGCTGACATGTGCTTGTGGATACATGCTTTTTCACTTACATGCAAGTGTTTTGAGTGTACTGCTAAAATGCAATGTGTGAAGTGGCTCTTATCCTCTCCTCCTAATGTAGTTTAATCCTCTCCTATATGCAGTCAGAGATGCAACTGTCCTTGCCATAAGACCTTGTCACAAACCCAGATGCCAACTCTGCCCGCACATCTACTCAGGAAACGTCATCATAGGACCTAATCACATCACCTAGAGTATTTGAGGGACTTTCACTTGCTCATCTTCTAACCTAATGTAATATATGCCATTCTCTGTCAACAATGTCCTTCAGCACTCTGCATTGGGCAAACAGGCCAGTCTCTGTGCCAAAGGATAAACAGATATAAATCAAACATTAGGAATAGGAATACACAAAAACTACTTCAGTCTTTCTGGGCATCCCATCTTAGATCTCAGAACAGCAGCTCCTTAATAAAAAGCTACAAAGGAAGACTGGGAAGAGAAACAACAGAATTGGAATATATCCACAAACTCCAGTCCATCAACTGTAGGCTGAACAAAGACAGTGGTCTCCTGGCACATTATATCCATTGTAACACTAGTTAACTAGTCTTGTGTGGGCTCTCTTGCCCAGTTTATCACATTCTTCTGGTTCCTAGCCAGCATCATATATATTTAAATAACTCTCTCCATCTATTCACCTTAGCTTTAGGCAGTATCTTTCCTCTTGCCTTTGTCCCTCTATGACCATGGTTAAAACTGAACATCACCTCATTACATATCCATAACTTTTGCATTTCTGTTGCTATTCACATATATAGAACTTGCTCATTCATAGATGTAAAGTCTGTTCCTAGGCACTTCACTCCATGCATCTGATGAAGTAGACCTAGTCTATAATAGCTTAGGCTATCAACTTCTTTTTCCCAGTTATTCTCAAAAGGACTACGTTTCCAAGAACTTTTGTAGGTTGTGATTTGTTCTGTACAAAATTTGCACATGCGTTTCTGTTTGTTTTGCTCAGAAAAAAGCATTTTTTTTTGTGTAGAAAATACTGCTTCCTATGGGGAGGGGAGATACATGTGAAATTTGCACAGGGCCCTAAATTATGAATAGCCTTTGAAATCTGCACAATTTTCAAATACTTTCTTGTATTGGGAGGAAACTTGCTAAAATGACTTCTTGGAGTAAACTGAGCAAATAATTTAATCCCTTGTTTAAATCTCTCCATTGTATGCATTATTACTCTCTGGCTTGCCTTTCTGCCCAGGCTCTGTCTTATACGTGGCTGACTTACTCAAAATCTTTCACCTGTGAGCCAGCTTGCATTGGAGGAGAAGTTTCATTGAAACAAATGAATAAGGACATAATTTTTGCATTAAAAATATTGTGTGTTAGTGTAAACACATGTCCACAAGCACATGTAAGCAACTGCCTACAGCATCTGACTTCCTGTATTGCCACAGCTCTCTTGCTTTTTAATTAATGCAGTCCTTCATTTGGGTACTGAGGTGTGAGGCAGCTGAGATGAGAACACAAAAGGGTATTCAGTTATTCAGTAGCATTTGACTTCCTTTATCCAGACCAGCTTAACTTTCTGTAACATCTCAGATTTTTGTAAATGTCTCTTCAGCTGTGTTTGTTGCAGCGTAATAACCTTGGGCTTAATATTTTTCTTGATTAGATGATGATGTATTGTGTGATGAAGAATTAGATAAGGAGCTGCTCTGGAACCTTCAGCTTTTGTCAGAGGTATTTATAAGAAACACTAATTTTAACTCTGGATGCCCCCTACTGTATAGTTGATTCTTACTGAGGTACTGACCAGCCAGGCCAGGATAGTGTAAACTGAGCCCATGTTATTCTGACCCGGGTACTCACCTGGTTTAGTCCCAGGTTTGGTGTGGTGACGGGTGGGTGTTTACTCTCCTGTCCCCACACTGCCCCGGGACCCACAACTGGTGTGTGCTCCTTACCTTGCCATACTCTGCTCCTGCTGAGAAGTCACATCTGATGTGGAAATGGGGTGCCTCGCTGCACCCACATGGTCAGGCACCTTGTTTCTACATCAGAGATGGTGATTGGGAGCTTTCCAGTAGGAGCAATGGTACTGCAAAATAGTAATCAAATTGACCTCACGTAAAGGCTGTTTACCCTGGGATCAGGCCAGATCCACTGGATCTATGTTCGGTCTTCTAGAATCCAGCCCTAGCCTGGCCCCAGTGTTTTGGCCTGCATCATTTCAACAGGACAACATGAGGCTGGGGGGAACACAGGCTGTTTGACTCATATGGACAACTCCTTAGTTTCAACAAAAAGTAACAAAAGTGCTATGAAACACTGCATAGTTTTTTTTAAACCACGCTTCCATGTTATGCATATACAGTCTGTCCTCGCCTTACGCGGGGGATCCGTTCCGGATCCCTCCGCGTAAGGCGAATTCCGCCTATGCTCGAGCCCCATTGGAAACAATGGGGCTCGTGCGTGGCAGCGCAGGCGCGCGCAGGGCGCAACGGGCACATGCGCCCATTCAATTGAATGGGACATGCCACCCCTTCCGCCCTGTGCGCGCCCCGCGGCTTGAGCGTGTATTCTCAAGGCCGCGTATGGCGCGCCCGCGTATGGCGCGGGCGCACTGTATGTATTACTTGATGATGAATATAGTGCCCATTAGCACTGTGATTTAAAAACACTCTATCTAGGCAGAGTTCAAGTTGTGATGTCATATTGCTCTGATTTAGCATCTGTGCTCTTGCTATTGGCAATGGCAGCTAGATTCTGATTTTATCCTAAATGGTGTAGGGAGAGAATAAGCCTTGTTCCTCATTCTTCCTGAGGTTGCAGCTATAAAGTTTTACATGGAATAACAGTAGCTGCAATATTGCTGTCATTCCCAGTGAGCACTCATGGTGCTTGTTTCTGTGTGGAGCCACAAAAATTAATATAACAAAAGTTACACAAGATCACAGTAGATGTTCAGAGCCAAAATTCTTCATGAACTACCAAAAGTCATCACATATTAAGGTATTACGAAATACTGTATGATATAGGATCCATGGGAGCTATGTTCTCAAACTTGCCATGGAAATGTGAAACTGCAAAAAAATAGAGAACCTTATTGAAATGAATGACTTCTGGTGAAAGTTGACTATAGAAAGTTGACTATGCGCTGGAGAACCTAGAGATTCTTATAGAGGTTCTCTCTCTAGGAACTCAACTTCCACCAGAAGCATACAGTTGAATCATGCTGGAGGACCTAGAAAAGGTCTAGAGAGAGAACATGTTTTTTTGGCATGGGTAAGTGAAATCTTGGGTACCAATATTGCAGATAAAGGGGCTTTACTGTATATACATTATGCACAAGATACAAAGCACAAAAGCTACAGAGGACTAATAAACCGAATGCATTCATAAATGCATATTTTTAAGTACTCATTAACAGCACAAGGAAATTCAGAAATAAAATCTCTGACATAAATGCTGTGTTAGAAAAATACAAACATATCCATCCATTTTAAAACAAATCAACTCACTGAAATTCAGAACTCCAAAGCATGTTATGTGCTCTTAAGTTTCAACTGAAGAAGGAATTTACCTCTGAAACATTGTGTTCTTGTTTGTCCTTTGTTGCTGTACTATAAACACTGTTTGTTTTCTCACCCAATTCCATTGGCCTGTTACAACACACTTTGTCTTGAAATCTGTGTTGCACACATAACTCTACAAACAACAGCAGTTTCAGCATGTGGTCCCTTAATTTGCCTCTTTAGAAGTTGTTCCCCAGTTATTCAGGGCTTGGGTAGGAAGAAAAGTAAAGAACCTCATTACCGTAGATTATTTTTTTAAATGGGGTTGTCCTTGTTTGCAGCACTACTGCATAACTATCTAGAGCCGTCTTAAAATCCCCAGCTAGTGTGAGCAGTAGCTATGCTAGCTGGGGCTGATGGGAGTTGCAGTTGAACATGTCTGGAGAGTACCAGGTTGAGAAAGTTTATCCTAAATTAATGGTAAAAGAATTTAAAGAATGAACAAACTATTTGGCCACAGATACGTCATTAAGGAAAATGAGGCTTTGTGTTAGACTTCTGAGAGTTGCACCCAGGTATGGAGATGTCCTGGTTAGAGTGTTTTAGTATTAACACTCAAAGATGGCTAGTATTAAGGTGCCTTAAGTTTCTCTTCATGCATTTATCATTCATCCAGTATTTAATTTCTGATGTTTCTACTCTGGCTAGATTACTCGTGTGGATGGGAAGAAGTTGCTGCCATACAGGGAGCAGCTTTTGAAGATTCTGCAGCGAACCCTCCATTTAACCTGTAAGCAGGGTTACATTCTGTCTTGTAACCTACTGCACCATCTTCTTCGTTCTACTACACTTATCTACCCCACAGAATACTGCAGTGTGCCAGGTGGCTTTGACAAGCCTCTTTCTGAATACTTTCCTATCAAGGCAAGGACTTTAACTTACTTAGGACTAGAGAATTTGACTTTCTTTTTTTTTTTTATAAAAGTACTAAACTAATATTCTATTTGCTTTTATTTAAAGATATAGCCATCCCAGTGGAAAGATGCTATAAGAATACAAATTTCAGTTTTACCATCAATATTTTGTTTTACATTTTTTACTCAGTTTTTAGCACACCATCTTAAGGGAATGGAACATTTATTGTATGACATAACAGTAGAAATGAAGGCTGATATTAAATATATTTCGTAGCTGAACATGTAGCATCTGCTTCAAACTAGGGTATGCTCAGTGTTTCTTTAGTGTGTTCATCATGTATAAAAGGGATGCATCTTTTTTGACTCCTTGTCTGTAAATGATCCCTCTGAAATATAAACTTGATCAGACATTAATTTTTATGTGTTTTTATATACTGTACACTAATACATTCACAATGTACCTATCCTGCATTCTTTCCAGTGACTCTGCCCAATTTTACAAACAGCTACCCATAAAGTGCAGAGCAAAATTTGACTGGTTCAGGCAATGCTTTTGTTCACACTAGCAGCTTAGATCATTCCCAGGTTAGGCATGTGTTCATTTGGATGAATGTAATCAAAATTGCATTTATTATTATTTAGTTCTCTTATAACAAAATGTTTTGTGTTTTTCATCTGTACCTTCTTAGTTAAACTTGTGATCCACCTTGATTCCCAGTTTTTGGAGAAAGATCTGGGACATAAATCAGATCAGTAATACAGACAGTGGCAGGTTCCTCCATTATGGTGGCATTTTTTTCTCCAGCTGTGATTGTATGATTTATGCGCACAATCGATGTGAGTGCATGCCTAAAGATGGCCAGGTCTGTTTGTGTGTACTAAAAACCTTTTAGGTGAACAAGCTGTTTATATTAGTCCATATCAGAAACTTCAAAATTTTTCTAGTGGTGATCAATTTGATTACTCTGATACATACTCTCCATCGAATACTTTAAAGTTCCTCTGTTTGCTGACAGTTGTTTTGCATGGTCTTGATTTGCCTGTATTCTGTTGTATTCTTTTTATTGGATGAAATGCATGCATTCAAAGTGGGGCAAAGCGAAAATGAAGCACAGTACAGTCAGCCCTTGATATCTTCTGAGGTTTGGTTTCAAGACCCCCTGCAGATACCAAAATCCATGGATGTTCAAGTCCCGTTGCGTAGTAAAATTACTTATTACTGTACTTATTGAGATGCAACTGTGGCAGTGCTGTGAAGACTATAAGGGTGGAAAATCTATGGTGTTACCTCAGACAGCCTAAAAAAGGAACTTGACAACTGAGGGACCCAAATTGTTTGTGGGAAGGAAGTTGCAGGAGGTAGCTTTGTTTGCATCTCTCTGTGTTTGAATGGAGCACCTCAAGAACTAGTTGTCTGTTTTTGGCCAAGCTGTACATATACTCTTGGCTTAAATAGTCAGAGTGCTCTATTCTAATAACCTAAAATGGAGGATTTTCTGTTCAAATTATGCAGCTGTATTTTATATAATTTATTCTGGTTTTGCTAGTTATTGCATAGGGGCAATGGGAACTGGTAAAGAGGGGATCTAGATACTATAGCCCATTATTTATAGTGGGTTTTAATTATACAAATAACAGTGGGATTTTCCAGTTTCTCCAGTGGTAAAAGGACCAAGGAAGGAAGGTCATGATTTTAATATGTCTCATCAGGTAGAATTGTTAGAGATGGCTGAGGAGGTGTCATCCAACAGGCTGTATGGTTGTCCATATAGCATTGCATTCTGTAGTACATGTAAGACTGCTGTTATTCCAGCTGTGCTGACTGCCATTAATTTCCAAGCAGACTCTAAGGTGCTAGTAATCCCAGGTGCTACAAAAACCACTAATAGTCTGTGGACAGATATTTGCCTTTTGAGCTTACACTAACTCCCTTCACTGAAGAAGCCAGGGTCCAAGTGCCATCTCCTCCTTCTGTGAGTTTCAGGAGGGCCATGCATTGTGAAATTCTTTCCCAAAAGAAGCCTAACACAACCTTCTCTTATATACAGTAGAATGGTAGCATTGTCTTGTCTGTTTTTATTATAGATTTTCAGTTTTACTTTTGACATTTTTTAGCCATCTTAATTGGATTGGAAAATTTGTATTTTTTTTTTAAAAGTCATTTCTGCCTAAAAATGACTGAAACAGGTATGATGGGGGGGGGGGGGGGCGCTAACTGCAAATGTTCCATCTGAGGACATAGGCTGAAGTCTACAAAAGCTCATGCTATCAACTTCTTTTTTGAGTTTGTTCCAAATATGCTACAAGCTTCCTTAGCATATTATAAATGTTCCAGTAAGCCATATTTTCCAAAATTTGCTTCAGAGCTGTTATACAATTATGGAAAGCAGTTTCTTGTTAGCTTTAGGGGCATTTATTTACACACACAAGATAAGTCCAAGATAAGTGAGTCTAGGTCCTTTTCCCTCTTAGCTTCTCATTATTATATGTGTAACATGGGATAGTTTGCCATTGTTGCCTAATGCAAAATGCACACCGTTTTTTTTTTATTTATAGGATTGGGGTAAACCTGGTGACCTATGGAACCTTGACATCCAGTGGCATGTTCCATCTGCTGAAGAGATGACTTTTGCTTTTGACTTGCTGGATTCTTTTCTCCAGCCAGAGCTTGACAAATTATCACAATATGCTGATGGAACTCTTGAAATGTCCAGGTTGGTAGAAGTACGGTTGATGGTTGTAATTTCTCAGTAATGAAATTACCTCTGACCTTTTGGGTAATGACAGTTAACTGCAGGCAGATGGGTTAAGCAGGGATGGAGTGGGAATGTGATGCTGGCGATCTCTCTTTTCTAATGCTCAGATATATCGCACAGTGTTCTTTAAACAGGCATGTAATGCAGGCCATTGTCATTATCCCCATATGAGATTTGTGGATTTCTGCTGGCAAGCAAATATTACTGTGCTTTTCACTCAGTTTGGATTCCTGAAGTGAGTACTAGTTTTGAGATAGTGGGTTGCCTATGTCTTGCCAGAGCCTTCATGATCAGAGTTCTTTGGGAGTTTAAAAATGGGATCAGGAATGCACACTATCCTTATTTTCTTGGAGGTGGGATAAGAATATTGGGTTGTATCCAGACATTCCATGAGTGGAATTCACAAGTTTCTTCTGTTGGAAAGTATATAAGTGCGTGCACACGTGCGGGGTAAGGATTGCAATTTTCCTGTATGCCCCTGCAAACATTACTCTTGGCCTCCTAGAACACTTTTCGAGACAATTGGGAGATCGTCCAGAAAAGTATGGGAAGCGGTATTGAAAGCTGCAAAGTAAAGGGAAAATTGATAGTCCCCCTTCTATCAGGGGATCTGCTAGATTGTAATGAGTTCTGATTCCATTCACAGAAGGACAAGTTTGGAACGTAACCTATAAGTATTATTATTATTATTATTATTATTATTATTATTATTATTATTATTATTATT
>NC_056522.1:15781380-15888896 GCF_019175285.1 Sceloporus undulatus
GATCTGAACTGGAGAGCACAATAATGGCAGAATAGAAGTAATACCCTATCTGCAGCTGAAGTTAATATACGCTTGAAGTTAATATACGCTTAGAGCGTCAAATAGATTGCTGAAAGAAACATGTTTGGTTGTAGGAATTTTGGATAATAGTCTATGATCTGTAGATAATAATTTTTTATTTAGTCTGTATAAACAGAACTTGCAGAATCATTGCAGAAAACTACTGCATGTGTTAGATGTTTATCAGAGAAATATTACCTGCTTGTAATAGAGGGCTGGCCTTACTTTTCTAATTCTTTACTCATTGAATGTGTGCCCAAGAGAACCCTCTAGTGGTGAAAGTGTTATGGAGATCAGAGTACAATAATGGCAGAATGGAAGTATTACCCTATCTGCAGCTGTAGTTAATATATATAGATTTTAAATACTGAGATATGTTTAACATTTTATTTCAGAGATGATGTGCAGCAGTGTCTTACAATAGTACACAATTGCCTAATCGGTTCAGGAAACATTCTTCCACCACTGAAAGGAGAAAGAGTAGCTCACCTGTGAGTAAGCTTGGCTGTGTGCATGTCATAAATAGCATGGTTCACAATATGATATTGTCTGTCACAGAGGACTGAGTAAAAACTACTTTGAGAGCTACCAAAGTGGAAGGAGAAAAGAACAGAGCAGAATCAAAAAGAGGGTTGCATATACTTTCTCTGCCTTGGGTTCTCAGACACTGCTGTACAACAGCAAATACTTTTCATATGGGATGGCAAAAAAAAAAAAACAACCAAAACAAAACACAACTTCTCCACAGCAAGGAATTGCACTTCATAATCACTGAATAATTGGTGATACAATCCTGTGCATATTTATTCAGAAGTAAATTATGTGGAGATTATTGATACCCAGGTAAGTAGGTTTAGGATTGCAGATGAGATTGCCTTTTTTAGGGAAATAGTACTCTCATATCTTGAACTGTGAAATCTATTCATGTGTTAGTTTTTTATTTGTTTTTCTCAGGATGTTTAAAGGGTGTCCTCATTGTACTGTGGTTAGCAGGTGCTTGCTAAAACAGATTAAAGTGAAGTGGGGAGAGGAGGAAAGATTATCTTGTTAAATGATGATTAAATGATAGGAAATCGGACTGGTATATGCTCATTATTCTCAGAAATTTTAAGAGTGACAAATGATAATTGGAAACTGAACAAGCTCATTGAAAGCATCTGTTGTATGTTCTGCAGGGTTCCAACTCTTGTGTCTTTAGAAGAGATTAAACTTTATACTGGTGTTGATTATGGTAAGTTACATCAATCTATCAGATAAAAGAATGGTTTAAATATTGCTGCTGTTTGGCATACTATGTCACTAGTTTCATGTTGGAAGATAACAACTAATTCTGGCTTAGCATATATTTTTTGTCTATACTTTAATATGCAGACAGTAATACCGTATAAAAAGAGACTCATGTTAACATCTCAATACATATGCCCTGATAGAAAATGCCTACAATCCTATCAGATGATAGAGCCCCACTTCCCAAAGCCGTTGCAGTATTTCTGCAATACTAAGAGTGTGTGTGCATGTGCGCATGCCTGACTGTTACAGTGAATAAGGCACATAGAACTTTTTAAAGCTTTTTTGTACCAAAAACTAACCAGCCCTTATTACTGATATTCAGGTATTTGTAGGGACTTCATGAGCCACCTGTCATTAGAAAGAGCTAGATGTGCTCACAGTGATGGTACTTATATTGAGTTTCCTATAGAGTTTCTAGCTATGTTTGAATGAACCTTTTTCATGTCTTCGCAATCTTTCTTGTGCTTATTTTGGTACTTCTGCTCCCAGTGGGCTGTGCCTTGCAATGTCATGTAATTTAAAGTTTAAATTTTATAGATAATGGTCTTACCTTGTCTAGATTTGTCAAGAGAGAATTACAGAGAAACAATCAGCACAGTCACGAGAAAGCTTCTGAGTAAGTGTAGTTTTTAATAATTCCCTTCCATACTTATTTCCATTGCACCTCCATCGTTGCTTAAAAAATTTGTAATACACTGTTTTTTTTTAAAAAACTAATTTAATAAATCAGAAATGAAGGGAGAAGTCCACTGTAATTTACACTTGTTTCCTTTCTACTTAGTCTAGAGTATTTCAGTTCAAAGAAAGTATTCTTTAATCAATAAATTAGTACTTTACTGTCTTACTGAACTGGATTTTCTTCTCTACTATGATAGATTATGTACTTGAGAACTCAGAAGATGACACTAAATCTTTGTTCCTCATCATAAAGGTACAGCTGGAATTTCTGAAGCATTTTCCTTTCCTAAATTTCCACATTAGGCAGGTGGACTTGCTCTTTATAATCCAAATTCTCATTTTACAGATTATTGGTGACCTTTTACATTTCCAAGGGTCACATAAGCATGAATTTGATTCACGGTGGAAGAGCTTTAACTTGGTGAAGAAATCAATGGAGAACAAGGTTGGTATTTGATGTAATTGGTTTAGTTGGTTTAGTTTTACAGACGCCTACAGTGTTTTTGAAGAGAGAAAACCAATTATTAACCATTGGAAGACACCCAGGAGTAAAAATTTCAAGAACAATGAGTATATTCCCAGTATGACCAAGACTGTTTCCATGTACACATAATGGCTTTGTTTGTTTGTTTGCAGCTTCAAGGCAAGAAACAGCATATCAGAGCATTGCTAATTGATAGAGTCATGTTGCAGCATGAGGTAATGTGTACTTCTCCATAGCCAATATTTGCCTGTAGCTCTTCCACCTTTGCTTGAATCTCTAGTACCTGGAACTTATATGTATAAAGTAAATATGCACAGAAGAGAGGAAAATCTAATACAGCATTTTCTATTTAGCTAAGAACACTTACCGTTGAAGGCTGTGAATATAAAAAAGTACACCAGGACTTGATTAGGGACCTTCTGCGTCTGTCCACAAGTTCGTATGGCCAGGTAAGCATTTATTATCCCAGTTGAGTTTTTGTAGACAGGATGTTAATAGCGCTGGGTTTCAGACTGCTGGTTTGCAAGGAATGCAATGCTGTTCTGGCCATAAGTTAAAAAAATTTCTGAGTGAAACTCCTATTTTCTTGTTGATGTCAGGAGGCATGCACAGATATGAGTTATGAATATCACCTTAGGGGGATAGGGATCGCATGACTTTTGTTCTTGGAAGTTTGTGTCCATTTAACCCCTCTTTCCAGGGCTATTCCATGCCTTGTCCATGATGGTTTTCTTTTTTTTAGGTGTATCATTGCTATTTTCAAAATCTTCTAGCTACATCTGGGTTTCCTCCTATTGAAAACAATGTTTTAAAACCTCTTTTTGTTTCTGACTGTTCTTTTTTTTCTTTCTTTGAAAGCAAAAAGAAAAGCTTTCATCTCTTCATATGTGCTTTCTCTCCTTTCTGTCTTGATGCTAGACGTTGGGAAGAAGAAGAGCAATAAAATAGGGAAGTGAAAAGTCATTTCAGCCAGATAGTAATCTGATGGTTAATCATAATCCTAGCAGAATTTGCTGGCAGCACATGATCAAACAGTTGCTCTCTTCACCCAACTTCTTCCCTGTGGCTCCTTCGTGATTCACACAGCCTTCTGCTGCAGGATGGAATTCAGTAGAAGCAGCAGAGAAAGCAAAACTGATTCTTGATAACTCCAGAGATTGACTAGCAAGACAGCCATCTAATTGCTGGAAGGTCATCTGTTGAGTTTTATGCTTTTGTACATCTCATTCCTGACCCTTAGGATGGCTAACCCAACCTTGTCAGCTCAAAATAAACCTAATGTTTATAGCCTTTAGGGCTGAAGGGCGGGGTATAAATACCATAAATAAATATGTAAATAAGTCCATGCCTTATTTGAATCCCACTGGAGTCAAAGATTCAACTTCTGTGGCTGGATTTTTTTTCTTACTGTCTCACTTCTCACTAAGGATAATTTAACAACATATGTTAGTCCCCTTAGGCTGGGGGAACATATTTTCACTACTGAGTGGTACAAGGAAGATGGAGAACTGGCAAGTCCTGCTATATGGGCTAATCAAAGTAACTTTGCTTATCATTACAGACTTGGTCCCTTTAGGCCTGCAAAGACTGTGTTTAGGAGGAGAGTACTACACACTCGTGTCTACAACCTAATCAGCCACTATCCAGCCATCATAGGAAGCAAGTTAACATGAGCAGTGGATGGCTCCTCACACCAACCAGAGAATGGAACATTAGATACTCACCATCCATTCTGGTTTAATATAAAGGAGGCATCCAGTCCTACTTTATAGAGATGGATGGCACCATTTCCTCTTATTTGATTTGGCTTGCTCTGCCCCACTACCAAGCATTGCTTGACCCCTCAGAGTGATATCTGGGTTTTTCTGCTATTAGTTGTTCCATTGTCTGTCCTTTGAAAGCACTCTTCTCTAGCTTTAGCTTGCACCTGGAAGGAAAAATGGAAGGAGGGGTTAAAGGCCTTTGAAGATCACAAGTTGTGTGATCCCCATCTTTCTAGTTGGTTAAAGAAAATAATCTATAACTCTGGATGCTTCTTTCAGACCCATTCAGAATTGATTTTTGTGAGGAATATCCAACAGTCTTTTCTAGCTTTGTGGACTCTTGTGATATTTGGCACATTTTTCTTGTTGTTCAGGGGCCTCAACACTTTCTGTTACTCATATTGCTTGGTGGCCTTGATTAAAATATGTAGTAGTGAAATTAAAGATCCTGCCTACTCTGAAGAGAATACTTTCAATAATGGTTTGAGGAATGTTGATCTCCTCTCCATCTTCAGACACTAAACATCCCTGTCCAGACAAAGGTTTTATTTGCTAGAAATTAGCTTTAAAAACAAGAAAATGCAGAAAACCCACCATTGCTTTGCCTTGCAGGACTATGTTTGCAACCAGTCATTTTATTTGAGTTATTTCTTTCCTTAGGTTAGAAACAAAGCTCAGCAAGCATTCTTCACTGCTCTGGGGACATATAACTTCTGTTGCAGGGACATAATTCCTCTGGTTCTGGAGTTTTTGAGACCTGACAGACATGATGTCACCCAGCAACAGTTTAAAGTAAGGTTTCTGTTATGCTTTTCCAGAGTTTGTTGTTTCTGTCTTACTACATAAATATACAGTAGTCCCTCGGGTTACGAAATTAATTCGTTCCGCGGCTCCGTTCGTAACCCGAGTAATTTCGCAACCCGAAAAGGCTAGCGGCTAGCGCTGGAAAGCCGCTAGCCGCGCTTTGCGGTTTGAATTTCGCGCCGAAAAAAAAATTCGTAACCCGAAAAAAACATCGTAACCCGGAACAGTTTTTTCCTATCTATTTTTTTCGTATCCCGGAAATTTCGTAACGCGATCAATTCGTATCCCGGGGTACCACTGTATTCAATGTACTTTCATAGTTTTCCTAACAAAGTAGCTGTTGCTCATAAGTAGCTGTGTAAACTATATAGTTAACTGTATCGTAACCAAGAATTATAGCAGAGCATGGCCCATGTGCCTCATGCAAGCCCTAGAGTGCATTGTTAGTGGCAACCAAGGATCCCCGACACCAACCACCCCACCCCCAGTTTAAACAAAAAACAGCAGGGTTTTTGTACAATTTTGCCCAAAAACCACACCGAAATCCCTCAAACATTTGAAAACTCATAAAAGCCCTCTCCTCTCACTACATAGCTCTCCCAGAAACACCCCTCCAATCTCAAATGCCTGAGTTTTCTATGTAGTTCCTCTCAAGAATAGTGACAAGAAATAACGCAACATCCCTTTTGGTCACCATTTGGAGAGGGACTACAGAGGAAAATGGAGGCGCGTCTCAGATACTCTTTCTAGTTGCTGTGGGGAGTGGGAGATATTGCCTCTCTCATAATTGCACAACTCTGAATTATAGTAACAAGGAAAAACACAAGACATTAATGTTTCTGTATCTGAGATGTGCCTCTTCTCCTATGCTCCAGTGTCTTTTCTTAGTTCTTTAGAGTGCAATTTTAATACTACCTTCTATCCATTGTATGTGGACAGGTGAAGCTCGGTTTTTCATTAATTTCTCCCACAATTGTAGCATGCCTTTTCTTTGTAGATTTCTCAAACCCTTAACTTGGAACATCTTTTTTCCCTTTTTTATTTATTTATTTTATATATAATATATACATTACACGTACATCCAATAACATACATTGAACACATAAACTTATCAACTTACATGACATACAAACATAAAATCACATGAATACCAAATAACTTCTCATCCTATCTAACATCTTTCTAAAGCATTAAAGATGATTTGCTTGTGGTGGGTTTGATGGATTTGCTTCTGGTGGGTTAAAATCCTTTAAGGAGTCTCGGCTAACGCAATGGCTAGTTGTGCTAGCAGATGTACTTTTAATAGACTTGCAGTCGTGCTTCCTTACATTTCTCTAGTGGTGCAGCATTCTGTGGTGCTCCTGTTGACATTTGAGCATAGCTTTTGCCCTTAGCTGGCTACATCTGTCCTCTTGACAATCCTGTCAGGTTTCACCCAAAGAGCCTTCTTCTGTGTTGACTCTCAAAAGGATTCTGGCCCAGTTCAGTAGAATCCAGGCAGGCTTTCTTGATTAAGCTGCTTAGCTGTTGAATGGGTTAGATTTGTCTTTAATATTTTGCTTAGCATGTGTACAGTTTTGTACTGGAGTGTGTTACACAGCCAATTGGGTAATGTCTCCCAACTTTATTATTGGATGCCTAAGATTAAGAAATTGCAGTTGCAAACAACTTCTGGCTTTCTCTTTTGTTTGTGAGGGAAATTGTAATCATAATGGAAGTCCATTAAATCTAAAGAAATTGTCCTTACCCATGTTTTTGGAGTTTTGATAGTGAGGCAAATGTTTTCATGAAGAAAGATCTGATTTTAAAAGGTAATCTGAGAAACATATATGACCAGTGTTCTAAACTAGCTGGATATATATTTTAAATGATAGGTGAAACCACATGGGGAGTTAGCTTTGTCACTCTGTCTAGGTGGAAATGACTTAAGTTAGCATTTTTGAAATAACAACTGTACGTGTAGGCAGCTAGTAATGGAAAACCCTTGTTGAAACTCTTCAGAAACATCATTTCTAGGTTAAGTATTTCTTCTTAAAACTTATTTTCTATAGGGTGCCTTGTATTGCCTTCTTGGAAACCATAGTGGAGTGTGTCTAGCAAATCTTCATGACTGGGACTGCATTGTTCAAACTTGGCCTGCAATTGTCTCTTCTGGACTCAGCAAAGCAATGTCTCTGGAAAAACCATCCATCGTTAGACTGTTTGATGACCTTGCAGAGAAGATACATCGGCAATATGAAACAATAGGACTGGACTTTACAGTAAGCATGAAATATTACTCACTTAGGAAATGTCTGCATGAAAATAAAAGGTTAAAATGCTAAAAGATTATCTAGTGGCTTTGTAACTCCAATCAGTTTCTTTCATAATGCCTGTGGCTTTAGTAACTCTTACTTCTAATGTGAACCTCACAGAAATCTGGTGCCAAGAGTGTAAATCACTTGGACTTGGTGAGGACATGAGGGAGAGAGTCTTCTCAGTGGCTGCTTCTGTCTCTGGAATTCCCTTCTGCAGGAGACTAGGCTGGCCCTCTCCCTACTTTCCTTTTCCCAGCAAACAAAGACATTTTTTTTATTTAAGCAAGCTTTTAATGGTTAAGCAGGAAAGGTTCTTATTTAGATGTATGCTTTATCTAATTTTTCAGTTTTATATGATCTTAAAATGATTTTATAGTGTTGTAATGTGGGGATTTTTCAATTGTCTTTAAAACCTTTTTTGTAATGGTTTTTAATTTGTTGTCTCTGAAAGCTGCCTTGGGTTCCACCCTGGGAGAACAATGACATATGAGTGAAGTAAATAAAATAATACTAAATATTTATGCAACATCATGTATACAGTTCTATGGGGGAAATGGACAAATATGTTTTGCTGTGTGTGAGAATGTTAGAAAACCATAGTTAATAATAATATGAGTTTCAACACTGTTTAATTACTACAGAGAATTCAAGTTTTAGCTGATAGTTATGTAAAGCAATTTGTGCAGGGTTGGGAAAATATTTGTGGGCATTCAAGAACATATGTTCATCATTTCCAAGGATGTTAAGTTCATTTGGGGAAATGATGCACAGTATGGGGTTGACTGGGACATCAAGGAGTGGATACAAAGAATCAGTGGAACGTATGTAAAAGTCACTTTATTAAATTCTCATTGAGGGGATACAGACAGCCCAAAAGGGTCAGCTTATGAAGGGTGAGTGTTGCTTGTTTTGCTCTGTTTGCCTTTTAAATGCAGAAAACATCTTGCACTTCCTTTGTGAAATGTCCCTTTTTCTAGCAGAAGATTAATTGGTGTCTCCCTCCCCTCCAGGTTCCAGAAAAATGTGTTGAGGTTGCTGTCCTTATGCAGAAATCCAGCGATCTGCACAATGGCTGGACAAGCCTTAGTTCAGAGGAGATTCAGTTGGGAATTCAGCGACAGAAAGAAAGGAATGTTGAGTCCTCTCAGTAAGTGCCAGGGTCCATGATTAGAGAGTTAAGACACCCATACTGAAACCTAAGCACTTTATTTGTAGTTTTTTGTGGGGTTTTCGGGCTATGTGGCCATGTTCTAGAAGAGCTTATTCCTGACGTTTCGCCAGCATTTCTCTGAAGATGCCAGCCATAGATGCTGGCAAAATGTCAGGAATAAACTCTTCTAGAATATGGCCACATAGCCCGAAAAACCCACAAAAAACTATGGATGCCGGCCATGAAAGCCTTCAACTTCACACTTTATTTGTAATTGAACAATTTCTATTTCTCTTTGAAAGCAGAGAGGAGAACGTAGGATTGTCCAGTCTGTCTGCCGAGCCTGGAACTAACATATTTACAACTACAAATGTTTCCTGTAATTCATTACTTTAGGAGATAGACCATGTCCTTCTCTCCTCCACATTTTAGTTCTAATACTTTATTTTAGGCTTAATGAATCACATTTAATTCTGAAACATGTTTTTAACAAGGTCAGTAGATAGAGTGATGGTGATTTTGGCCATATTTTCCGGCGTATAAGACGACCCCCCAACTTTTCAAGTTAAAATATAGACTTTGGTATATGTTGGCCATATAAGACTACCCCTGGAAGTAGGGTTGCCATAACTGTCCACTAAAACCTGGGATAAAATGTAGGACAAATCTAGACCAAACTGTAGGACAACTGCAGGACAAAACTCAGTCCAAAACGTAGAACATTTAAGGTCCTCCATTTTTCTTAAATGCCCTACATTTTTGGCTGAGTTTTGTCCTGCAGTTGTCCTATAGTTTGGTCTAGATTTTGTCCTACATTTTGTCCTGGGTTTTAGTGGACAATTATGGCAACCCTACCTGGAAGGCGGGAGGAGGCCGGCGGCGATCACGCCAGGATGTGGAGCAGGCTGGGTGCGTGCACTGAGCCATGCTGCTCTCTTCTGGCCTCTGTGGAGGCCTGGGAAGGCAAGAGCAGGCTGGGCGCGTGCCAGCTTCAGTGGACCTCTGAAGGTCTGGAAGGTGGGAGGAGGCCGGGTGCACGTGCCAGGTCATGGGGCTCTCTTGCGGCCTGAGCAAGCTGGCCTTAACCCGGCGTATAAGACGACCCCCAACTTTTGACAAGATTTAAAAGGGTTAAAAAGTCGTCTTATATGCCAGAAAATACAGTAATGAGTAACATTAATACTAGTGCATTATAGTATTTCAATAACCCAAATACCCTAAAGACACCATATCTCAACTGATCTAGGAAACTAAGTAGGGTCAGCTCTGGTTAAGACTTGAATGGGAGACTGTAACCAATGCTGTAGGCTGTGTAATAATTAGAAGAAGGAACTGGCAAAACGTTCACTGCGTTTTTCTTGTTTAAGAAAACCTCTGAAATATTATGGGGTCTTGCCATAAGTCGACAGGCAACTTGAGGGCACATGCGCACACTTTATAATTTTTTAAAAGCAGTAGGTAATGCTCATCTTACAGTTGATATCAGACATAAAATATGTGTGTGTTGATTGATTGTAACTTTCCAGTAATCTTGTAGTCTCAAAATTTAGCCTTTCTAATATGTGTTTCTGTTGGCACAAACCTAAGTGGCATCCTATGCAATATTACAGAAATGTAATACTTGCTGTTTCTTATTGTTTTCAGAAACTATGAAAACTTGGTTAACAAGCTCTTAGATTGTGTGGATCAAAGAAATCTGTAAGTATACAAGTGTCTTTTTCAAAATGAAATTCATAGACACTGAGATGTTTTTAAAGAAGAACTGTAGGAACTACTTCCATTCCTTCAACGTTAAGCAGGGAAGAGTCAATTAAAATACAAAGAAAATTCTTCACTGAATTCAAGTTGTTTCAGCATCCTGTTGCAGATTTTGTCTGTGAACATCTAGAAAGCAATGCCATAATCACAAAAAGTCAACACAGGTTTCAGAGAAAAAAGTCATGCCAGACAAACCTTATCTCTTTCTTTGATAAAATTACCAGCTTGGTAGATGAAGGGAATGCTGTGGATATAGTATATCTTGATTTCAGTAAGGCCTTTGACAAGGTTTCCCATGATATTCTTGCAAACAAGCTTGTAAAATGTGGGCTAGACAAGGTAACTGTTAACATGGATTTGTAACTGGTTGACCGATCGAATGCAAAGGGTGCTCAGCAATGGCTCCTTTTCATCCTGGAGAGAAGTGACCAGTGGGGTCCCACAAGGCTCTGTTCTCGGGCCAGTTCTATTCAACATCTTTATCAATGACTTGGAGGACAAAATTGGGGGAATACTTATCAAATTTGCAGATGACACCAAATTAGGAGGAGTAGCTAATACTCCAGAGGACAGGATCAAGATTCAAAATGACCTGAACAGACTAGAAAACTGGGCCATAGCTAACAAAATGAAATTCAACACAGAGAAATGTAAGGTACTGCACTTAGGGCGGAAAAACGAGAAGCACAGATATAGGATGGGGGACACCTGGCTGAATGAAACTATGTGTGAAAGGGACCTAGGAGTCCAAGTAGACCACAAGTTGAACATGAGTCAACAGTGTGATGTGGCAGCTAACAAGGCCAATGCGATTTTAGGCTGCATCAATAGAAGTATAGTGTCTAGATCCAGGGAAGTAATAGTGCCACTCTATTCTGCTCTGGCCAGGCCCCACCTGGAATACTGTGTCCAGTTCTGGGCACCACAATTTAAAAAGGACATTGAGAAACTGAAGCGTGTCCAAAGGAGAGCGACTAAAATGGTGAAAGGTCTGGAAACCATGCCCTATGAGGAACGACTTAGGGATCTGGGGATGTTTAGCCTGGAGAAGAGAAGGTTACGAAGTGATATGATAGCCCTGTTTAAATATTTGAAGGGATGTCATATTGAGGAGGGAGCAAGCTTGTTTTCTGCTGCTCCAGAGACTAGGACCCGGAGCAATGGATGCAAACTACAGGAAAAAAGATTCCACCTTAACATTAGGAGGGACAGTGGAACAAACTCCCTCGAAGTGTAGTGGAGTCTCCTTCCTTAGAGGTCTTCAAACAAAGGCTGGATGGCCATCTGTCGGTGATGCTTTGATTGTGATTTCCTGCATGGCAGGAGGTTGGACTGGATGGCCCTTGTGGTCTCTTCCAACTCTATGATTCTAAGTAGCATGACATGTATTCAGTTTTAGAGATATTCTTGGAAGTGCTCCTGCAGTCTACTTCTATGACTAAGGTTGTGATTTGGAAGTATTCATACCTGCTTCTCAGAAGGAATCTTACAAATGTGGATTTATTCCAGGGAAGGAAAACCTTGAAAAAATGGTTGGATATAAATCGAAGGTCGCTTTCATCTTAGGAGGGTTTGTTTTATTTTGTTTTGTTTTTGCTACTGATGATCTTTATGTTCCTTCCTCTTGGGATTTTTTTACTACTTCCTGCCTTAAAGTAAATGAGAATTACATTCATCCCCACTGAAGTGCAATGTGTGTTAAACATAAAAGCTGTTTCAAGGAGATTTTTGTTGTCGATCTAGAGTTGAGTCGTCTTTTGCCAGTATTGGAATGTTGTTCTGGTGGCCTTTGTTTAGTGATGAAATGTGTTTGGTGAAATTCATTTTGTTCCCTCAGAGTTCTTTCATTTCCTTTATTTTTCCAGACCTTGGAAGTTTGAGCACATTGGCATTGGTTTTCTGTCCTTGCTCTTAAGAGATGACAGGGTGTTACCTGTGAGAGCCATAAAATTCTTTGTGGAATGTCTCAATCATGATGCCCTAGTTGTTCGCAAGGTAAATATGATGAATTTATTTAAATACAAGAACAAGAGAGCTCATAAGAACATTTGGATCAGACCAAATGTCTGTTTATTCAAGCATTATTTTCACAGCAGCTAGAAGGACATGAATGCTGTAGCATTCAGTTAATTGTTTCCCAAAGAAGCTTGCATATAGAGAAACACTGCTTCTGATTCTGGAGATATATTATAATAATATAATATTATTATAATATATATTACATTTTTTCTGATATGGAAACAGGTGGTGAGAAAGAACTGCTTTCTTCATATACTTGCTTTTGATAATAATATTATATTCTTGGCAAATACTAAAAATCAGACATGTCAGGTATATACTGGTTGGAGTACATAGTTTCCTGTGTACAGAACCACTTTACATATAACATTCTTGTATTACCATTTTAAGATGCAACTTCTGTGCAAACTGAATGCATAAATTAGACCTTAGTAAAATGTTACATATGGAATCATAGAAAGTGGCATTACACCAGGTGAAAACTGTCCACAGCTGTCTACCCTGACTAGTAGTGACTCAGTTGTCCCATCACTTGTAATCTGTTCCTTTTCAAAGTGGACATGCTACAAGTTGAACCTGATGTGCTCTGTCCTGTCTCTTGGAGACTGGAATCATTTTTGTAATCGTCAGTAGGAGAAAATAAATAAGAAGAATAGAGAGGCAGACTTAGTACGTACTCCAGAGGGAATCTGGTTTATATGCATGGAGCTATTATATGAAACAGAATATTCTCCTCTCAGATGGGATAAAAAGGTGATATGTCAGAGCTGGAAAAATGTTGGTTCTTCCTACTTGTCGCTTCACAGTAGTTCTAATTTGTGTAGTCCTGTTTAGGTGAGAAGAGGAGGTCAGAATCGGATTCTATTTTTCTTTTCAAGGGTGGTAATGAAGTAATTGACTATTTCGAATTCTTAAAACAAACAAGTTAATTCTCACTTCTGCTCTTAGATGGCAATCTCTGCTGTGGCTGGCATCCTTAAGCAGTTAAAGAGACCTCACAAAAAGGTGCCCATGTGTCCTTTCCAAATCAGTAAGTGTGCTGAACAAAAATGGTTTCAGGTTTGAAGCTAATTTTAACTACTAAAACATTTTAATTAGCATGAATAATTGTACATGTGAGGTGTCTGTTAATATGTAGAATTACATATCCTTGAGTTGTTTCTGCCATGAAGTCTAAGCCCAGCTGCTTTTATGGCTCTCCCAAGAAGTGGTTTCTTTTTAAAACTTAGCTGCCATGACCATTGCAATTTCAGCATTAAAAAAACCATAAAATAGCAGCATGAAGAAGAATAAAGGCTATCATTTTCTGCCCAGTGCTGAGGGTTAATCCACATGTCTTGCCTTGTCCTCTGTATTGCCTGGGAACAGAGATAAGACTCACATGATCTTTGAAAACTTGCTGTTGGCTCTCTACTCCCTCTAAACATTTTTCTCTCCTACCATTGCAGATTGAATATAAGGGGCTCCCTCTCTCTTCTCTGCTTATATCTGTCTTTTATGTTTGGTTTAGTGCTTCTGTTTGAGCCTTTCATGGCAGAAGGGGGCAGAGAGACAAGAGTAGGGTCCCAGAGTTCATATGATACCCACTTCTGGTTTTGAGCAGTACAGGTGATAACTCAATATACTGTATGTGGATTATTTCTTAGCACTTCAGAAGAATGGGTCTTTGTGGTAAGTAACCAACAGTCCGGTGACAGCCTGTAACTTGGTTAATTAATATAGAACAAAAATATAAAAGAGTGAACTAAGGTGTTCCTGAGGTCAGTCAATAATCTAAGTGTTGATTGAATATAACATTCCAGTATTCTTGCAGTCTCAAAAGCAAATTTAGCCTTGGATTAAGACTCTGGTATCTCATTCATACTACAAAATGTTTAGTGCTATATTCCACTTTAACTTCTGTGGCAACTTCCTGTGGAATTCTGGGATTGACAGTTTAGAGAAGGGTAGGAGAGAAAAATACATAGCAATACAGGAAATGAGTCAATAAAACAGGCAACAAAAGAACATCAAATAGCAAGCATTCCCAGGCATTGCATGATTGTCACTTGCTATTTGATATTCTTTTGTTGCCTGTTTTATTGAATCATTTCCTGTATTGCTATGTATTTTTATGTATTATCCTATTATTTCTTAGATTGTATGCCATAGGCAGGTTTACTCTTTTATATTTATTGTTTTTATGTTCAGCGCTGTGCAAATCTACAGCGCTATATAAATTAATAATAATAATAATAATAATACTGAAACCTGGGATACTGAGCCAGTGAGGTGTAGTGGTTTCAGTGTTGGACTGCAACACTGGAGACCAGGGTTTGATTCCCAGCTCGGCTGTAAAAACTACTGGGCAACCCTGGGAAAATCACATGCACTCAGTCTTAGGGGAAGGTAATGGCAAATCTCCTCTGAACAAATCTTACCAAGAAAACCCCATGATAGGTTCACCTTATGGTCATTGTAAGTAAAAAATGACTTGAAAACACACAGTAACAACAATAGCAACAACAACAACAGAAAATTGTTACCCAGAGAGTTCTGGTGCTTCATCAGACTGCAAGTTCCAGGATCCCATAGAATGTTGCCATGGAAGTTGAAGTGGAATATAGCTCTGTACAGATTGAATGGGCTGTGGGAAACCAGGATTCAAATCCTTGTTTAGCTGTGGAAACCCACTAGTTGACCTTAGGCAAATCATACTCTCTCAGCTTTAAAGAAGGGCAGTGGCAAACCTCCTCTGCATAAATCTTGCCAAGACAATCCTTAACCCTTCATAAGATAATGCTGAATTGAAAGCACATAGTTTGAAACATAATATTGAATGTGGATATTTTAATATGTTGTGAGCCGCTTTGACTGTCTCGTCACAGAAAAGCGGGATAAAAATAAAAGTTTTATTCTAACAACAATAATATGGGAGGATTCAAATGGAGTGCTCTGCCATCCAGTACCAAATGCCAAGAGCCAAAATTGATGTCTGGTTATAAACCGTAAAATAAACCGTGGTTTGTTTGCTGACTTTCAAGCTGCAAAACTAACCTTGATTGTAAAATGCCTCTCCACAACATGGGTTATGGCAGGGGTAGGCAACCTTTTTGAGTCGGGGGCTGGGTTGCTATCCCTCAGACAACTGGGGGGCCCGAAGCCAAAAAAATAATTAAATATTTTTTTAAAAAACAATAAATAAATAATATTTATTATCTCTTTTAGGCACCCACCCACACACAAACGCCACATCCCCACACTATATCCCTAATCCTCCACCTTCCCGCAGCCCAGTTGTCTCTTTTAGGCACCCACACACACACGCCACATCCCCACACTATATCCCTAATCCCCCACCTTCCCATAGCCCAGTTGTCTCTTTTAGGCACCCACCCACCCACCCACCCACACACACACACACAAACGCCACATCCCCACACCACAACAACAACCACCACCAACACCCAAAAACCCTACACGTGTCTAATCCCCCCACCATTCCCTCCTCCGTACCCACACACCCCTACACAACAGAACCTCACAACTCCCCCACACACACACACACACTGCCATCACAACGCCTCCTTCTAGGGGCGTCCTTCAGGGAGGGGGAGGAGGCAGCGGCGGGGGATGCAGGGCAGAAGGCAGCAAAGACATGCAGGACTAGGCAACGGCCGGGCCAGGCCCAGGCGCAATGCAGGCCTCGGCTGGATCCGGGAGAGAGATGGGTGCCTCCTCCTTTCTCTGTGTGGAGAGAGAGCGGAAGGGCAAGCTGTGCCTGGAAAAAGGAGCTGTGGGCCCTCCTCTCCGGCTGCAAAGAGAGAGACACGGATGCAGGCGCCTCTTCTTGTCGCTCCCTCCTCAGGTAGGAGGGTTAAGGATAATAATGGAGGAGGAGGAAGAGGAGGAGGGGGCGGCAATCTGCGGTAATCAGCGGCAGGACTGGGCTGGGGCCGGTCCCAAGGACTCGCTGGGCCGGATCCGGCCTGCGGGCCATAGGTTGCTGACCCCTGGGTTATGGTAAAGTAAGTGCTTATAAAAATAATGGAATAAAGGTTTTGGTGACCCAAGAAGTTTCTGACCTTTAGTTCTGACTAAACAATAGCAACACTTAGCAAAGCATTCAGAGTGGCTTGCAGGGAGTTTTGTACATAGTGATGTGTTACACACTGTGAATCAGCAGCTTCTAAAAATGCTATTTCTTATTGAGCAAGACCAAGAATAAACCACTTTGCAATAATTCAGTGCATTTATTCTGTGCCTGCTTTTGTTTTAATAGGTTTTCATTTGCTTGTTCTCTGCTTCTGTTTTTGACTTGGTTTTGTCTGCTGTCTCTGGTCACTGCTTCATTGTATTATTGTTGGGTTTTATAGTTTTAATAAGACTATAAACTGTCCATAGAGCTATGGTTTGTAAGAAGGAAATAAATTATAGTGATGAAATAAAGAACAGTGGGTTCATACTACAGTTTTAATAATTTTATCCTTATTTGAAAGCAAATTGTTACATGACTTGAGTTGACAGAAAATGAAGGGTACTAAAGATTTACAAGTGATTCAAGGAAATAGAAAATATATAATCATCACAGGCTGCATCCACACTGCAGAAATAATCTGGTTTGACACCAGTTTAACTGCCATGGCTCAGTGCTACGGATTCCTGCAAACTATAGTTTAACTGTATTTTTATTCTTTTAATATGTAATCTATTTTAATATTCTAACAATTTAATTCTCTTTTAATGTATCATTTTTATGTTCTTAATTGTATTGTTTTTAAATGTTGTGAAGCCACTCTGAGTCCCAGTTCTGGGAAAAGAGCAGGATACAAATAAATATAATAGTAGTAGTAGTAGTAGTTTTGTGAGACATTTAGTCTTCTTTGTCAGAGAGCTCTGGTGCTACAATAAACAATTTCCAGAACTTCTTATCACTGAGTCATGCCAGTTAAAGTGGCCACAGTGCAGAAATAATCCTGTTTGAGACCACTTTAACTTCCCTTGCTCAATGCTAGTGAATTCTGGGAACTGTAGTTTTGTCAGACATTTAGCCTTCTCCGTCAGAGCAGTTCAACTGGTGTCAACCTGGATTATTTCTGCAATAGATGTTTATCACACTATGCTCTTAAAGAGGTACTATTCCAGTGTGACTCCTCTAGCAGCCTCCTGTTGCATGCTGGGATTGGCAAGTTTAAGGAGCTGAACTTCTCTGCCTGAGAATTCTAAATACCCCTCCTTAAAACTGCCAATCCCAGCATGCAACAGGAGGCAGCTAGAGGAGTCACACTGGAATAGTACCTCTTTAAGAGCATAGTGTGATAAACACCATAGCCACATACTATCTAATTACCTATCTGAGGAAAATGTCAATAGCTCCAAGTTGCAAAATGCGACAGGAAAGGCTGTTTGCATGCTGATGCGTAAATTTAACAGACAGTGGTTTTCTCCTTTTTGCAAAAAAGGTGGAGCTGCTCATCCTTCTACTATCCAGGCTGGTGACAGACCTGATAACCAGTGGTTGCATTATGAAATCGCCAATTTACCAAAGACAAAACAGGCTTGGGAGACCTGCCATTTTGTGGAAAAAACACACTGGGGATACTACACCTGGCCTCAGTAAGTACTGGCTTATATTCCCTGTCCAGTCATCACGAAAGGAAGTGGAAACACGTCATACTCTCCATCCTATCATGCCAGTTGTCCATTTGTCTTCTCAGAGATTAACAAAATTTGCTCACACTTTATTTGACAAGCAGTAAAATTACTTCTTCAGTGTTCATTTTATATTTGCATAACTCTTTGGGGTATGCATACATATAATAGAGAGTCTAATCTGTAATAAAAGAGAATGGGAATGTATCTGACAGGGTTTCAGCTCAGAACCCATGAAACCTAGACTCCTGAAACTTGTCACTCATACTAAATGGACTCTAGGGGTGTATACTTGAAAGTTACTTAGTTTTTTAAACAAACTAGTTAAATTAAATGTCTTGAGTTTGATGCCTGCAGTACCATCTTCATACACTGCTGAAAGACTGCGTTAGCCAGTAGATGGGATTGCAGCCCATATAGTTTGAAGCTGTGGAGAGTAGTGTGACACAGGTCCAAAACACACTGCAAAAATAATCCAGTTTGAGACCACTTTAACTGCCCTGTCTCAATGCTGGGGAATTCTGGGAACTGTAGTTTTGTCAGACATTTAGCCTTCTCTGTCAGATAGTTCTAGTGTCACAACAAATTGCAATTCCCAGGATTCCCTAGCACTGAGCCAGGGCAGTTAAAGCAGTCTCAAACTGGATTATTTCTGCAGTGTGTTTTGGACTATAATTGCAGGGCTCCTTGCTGTTGTGGGATAGTCTTCTTTTATGTCTATGGAGTATTCAGGAAGTGGCACTCAGCATGACCGTGGGCCTGCTTAGGGGTCTAGCCTCTATGCCTTCGTTTTCTTGGGGCAATCGTGTTGCCAACTCTGACAGTTGTATAACTTTGCTTGAAGGCCCTGTCGTATCAAATTAAAGTTATTCCAACCTGTATGAAACCTGATAGAGTGGGGCATTGGTATCCACTGGAGTTTGGTTTCAGGACACCCGTGGATTCCAAAATTCATGGATGCTTAAATCTCATTGTATACAATGGCATAGTAAAATGGTGCCTCTTGTATAAAATTGCAACATCAAGATTTGTTTTATTATTTTAAAAAATATTTTCAAGCCATGGATGGTTGAATCCATTGATACAAACTCTGTGGATAAGGAGGGCAGACTTTACTTTCATTAATGTATCAGAAGTAGTGTGCATCTAAATTTGAACTTTGTCATGTTACTTTTTAAACAAAATAACAGTGTGTTAACTACTTTCCTTGTTATCAGAAGATCTTTCCACAACCTGGTGTCCTCCACATGTGCTGGAGTACAATGTCCTATATCCCCCAGCAGCACAGCTGTGGAAAGCTTACTCTGATAATCTCCTTTATTCATGCTGTCATGACTTACAGTATGTTGCAGTGATGAACCAGGAATTGGTATTTTTCTTGTTCACCAATACGATAAACTGGTAATTCCCCTCTCCCCCGTATTTTCTAGAAATATGGAAATCTATGCTTCAGCAGAAGAGCAACCAAAGCTTGGAAGGAGTAGAAAGGAACTTTCAGAGGTGAGTGACATTCTCCTGAGAGTCGGTCTTGTCTGATACAAGGCGTGTGTGTGTGTGTGTGTGTGTGTGTATAGAATTTTTTTAGTAGTAGGAGGTGAGTTTGAACAGTGAAAAGGTCCTTATTAATTAACTAGGCTTCACATATCTCCCATATCTCTTCACATAAATTAGAATGGAAATAGTGACTTTTAGCTACAAACAGAAAAAAAAGCCTGATAACCTGATACTTTTTTTCTTAAGTAGAGATTCATTCTGTAAATCAGTTGTAATATTGTGATATTTTCCTTTATAGGAAAAACAGGTGAAAGCAACTGTGCACAGCTTCTCTGGGCTTGTTTACAAATCTGTGGTTTTCAGTAACTGAAGTATGAAATTATTCTTGGGTTGGCAACTGTAACTATAACTTATGTATCTCATTATTTGAATTTGCCAGTCCATCATCTCTGAACTTTGAGGATGCCAAGAATGTGATAAGTCAGATCCAGGTTTAATTACAATGAGAAATATATTTGTTTGAAAGAACTTACAGCACATACAGGCATTTCCCACAAAAAAAGTTGAATCAGGAGGCTGACATCTTGTACAGAACAGTCAGCCTGTCTGAACACTGTCAATGGTATATAGAGTATAATTTGTAACATAATTGTTTACAGGCACCAAAGAAGACTTATATAAGTGATTAACTGCAGGTGTCATACATGAAAAGTTGAACTAAACATTCTAAGAAAGGGGGAAAATAGTAACAATTTTATGTAGAAAACAATTGCGGGTGGAGGATTTGTGACTATGATAATTCCCAGCTTTTACAGTTCTCAGTAAGACTTGGGGGTTGAGATACTGTAGCCACATAGTTGACACCATACACTATAGAGATTTCTATTTCTGTTCTTTCTTTCTTACAGGCAGAACAAGTAATTTATGATCACTTTTCTGATCCAAAATTTGTTGAGCAGTTAATCAAGTTTCTTTCTTTAGAAGATAGAAAAGGAAAAGATAAATTCAATCCTCGCAGATTTTGCCTCTTCAAGGTGACTAGTTTTATATTGCTATGATTATTTGCCTCCTCCAAAAAATAAAAGGAATCCAGGGCTAAAACGCCCTGTTGTAAATGATATGTGCAGTTAATGCTTTGTAACTGTTATATTGTATACAAGCCTGGGTGTGGGATCATTTGAAGTTTTGTGAAGTTATGAAATTGTAAATGAATGTTGGGGGCCAAGCACTCCTCTCTTCATGCACAGCTTCAGATCTTAATTTCTGGTTTGTGTTAAGCCAGAATTCTGCATTGTATCTAAATGGGGGACTGAGGCCTAATGGCAGACAATGATACAAAATCTCTAGGACTTCATAAATACAGTCTGTCTTTTATGACGTCTTGAATAATTGTCAGAACCAGTTCACTGTATTTAACTTCACTGTGTTGTTCTCTGCAATAATTTGGAGGCTTTAATACTCTGAAGGCACTAGATCCTATCTGATCTTGGAAGCTAATCGGGGCTGGTCTACACTGGCCAGAATATGCCTAGTCACTCCTGGACTATACTGGCCCTAAAACTGCCCCAAATGGGCCCCATTACCTGGGCATGCCAGAGTAACGTTGGGCAGCTGTTTACACAGTCTGCCACTGGTGCAAGTCACTCCCTCTGAGATAGAAAACGAGGCAACCAGCATCAATTCCATGGCTGGGCACCTTTCTGTGAACTCAGAGAGAGCAACCCACAGTGGTGGCTGGCACAGCAGGATGCTGTGAACAGTCACCTGGCATTGCTGCAGAGTGCTCTGCATTTTATTGGAAGATGCAGAGAAAAATGGTGAGTTTTTTAAATTTAATTTAAGGCAGGGATGGCCAGATTCGCTGTGAAACTGCTCTTTTCTTGTGAAGACAGTCCACTGTCAAATTGGACCTTTGGCCCTGTGTCATCTGAACAGGACACAGCGAGGGCAAGGGGAAGCCAGGTTTAATAGCCTGTATAAACATGCCCCAGGTGAGCCATGGTTAGTACTTGGATGGGAGATTGCCAAAGAATAGCAGTTGCTGTAAGACATATTTTAGTGGAAGACTCTGAGTATTCCTTTCCTAAGAAAATCCTTTAAAATTCATGGGGTTGACATAAATTGACAGGTGACTTGAAGGCACATGCACACACTCTGGAAAGCTTGCATTCTGAAAGAAATATACATAACACACATGTGGAAGGCACTTACATGCAAAAATATTTTGAGCAAAATATTACAAATAGCTCAGGAGGTATTTGTACTATGATGAGATTTATTTTATTTTATTTTTTGTCCTTTGGAATACTCCTCTTGCTTTGCAATTCCCACACAATTCAGTTGATATTATAAACAGCTTTTCAAACTTGAGAAGGTTTTAAGAACTTACTTCCATTTGGTGTGAGCATAGGGTTGTGATTCAAGAAAGGTAAAAAAAATGCATTATTCCATATGCACAGCTGTTGCTGTGCCTGCACTGCAGAAATAATCCAGTTTGACCCCACTTTAACTGTCATGGCTCAGTGCTATGGAATTCTGGGAACTACTTTTGTGAAACATTTAGCCTTGTCTGTCAGAGAGCTCTGGTGCCAGAACAAATTACAAATCTCAGAATTCCATTGAGTCATGGCAGTTAAAGCAGTAAATTGTGTGAGAAATCTTCCTCTGTTTTGAATATTATTCATGTATTCTAAAGAAGTGACATTCTGGAATTGTTAAATTAAAAGTGTGCAAGCCCTTTTTGTAAAGGTAATTAGAACTATTCAGGCATAGTACTAAACATCTTCTTTTAACAGGGCTTGTTCAGAAACTTTGATGATGCTTTTTTTGCCTGTACTGAAACCACACTTGGAACGTCTTGCTGTAGATTCCCATGAAAGTACCCAGCGCTGTGTGGCTGAAATTATAGCTGGCTTAATAAGAGGGTCTAAACACTGGACATTTGAGAAGGTAATGTGTTGTGTACCTTGGCAAAAATTGCTGACTTTCAAAAAGTAGTATTTATTCTTAACGATGAACACCATAAACAGAAATAATTCAAGTTCAGCTGAAAATGCGAAAAATCATACCTACTTTTGAAAGTTGTTCCCTAAGAAGTAATCCTCAACCAACAAAAATAAGGATTTTTTCAGAATATTTAAACAGTACTAATAAGAATGTTTACATACAGGGTGCCTGCGCCATGTGCAGATGCATTTTACACGGCTTCCAGCTTACGCAGAAGCCACTCAGGGAGAACAACAATGGCGCGTGCGCCCATAGCCGCCCTGCCACATGCATGCGCCCCATTATTTCCTATGGGGCTTGAGGATAGGCAGATTTTCCCTTACGTGGGGCGATCCAGAATGGATCCCCCACATAAGAGGAGGGCCCACTGTAGTAAAGAAGATCTTCTCTCTTTAAGGCAGACTGTTTTCCCCAAAACTAAGAACTCAGTGCGTTCGGGTTTTGTTGTTGGATTGGTTTTGTTTCGGTTGTTCAATTATCAAAGCTATAAACATTCTGACAGAAGTTTAAAATTATGCATATTTGAGGTTTACGTGCTGAATTTTATTTTGCCCTGTCCTTGTAAAAAATGAAACTCTTTGTTGTAAAAAATTGGAACTGTCATGTATAGATCTCATATCATCCTTTTTTCCTTGTCTCTCTTTTATGTACAGGTGGAGAATCTCTGGAAAGTTCTCTGTCCACTTCTAAGAACAGCTTTATCCAACATTACAGTAGAAACATATAACGACTGGGGGGGCATGTATAGCAACATCATGTGTAAGTTCTGCACGTTCCATGCCATGCAATGTTTAGAAAGCACACATGTTATCTTTAATCAGTTTTTGTAGATTTTTGATGGGTTCCGTGTACATCCCTGTTAATCTTGAGGTTAGTAAGGAAACTATCCAGTAGTTAGTCCTGCATCTCTTCATCTAGCCCAAAATATTTTGCCAAGCTATATATAGCAAGATGTTTCCTTTTAAACTAGTTTGGGAAAGAAGGGTTTGTTAGGAATTAAAAAAACATGTTATTATGCTATAAAAGCCACTGTTTCATGCGACAGAAATGTTTGATACTGAATTGCTTTTCAAAAAGCTTTCCTAATACTCCCCCTCCCTTGAAATGATTTTTCTCTCTTTTCTTTTTAAAAAATGTTGATACAGGAGAGCAGAGATCCCCGGAAGCTGCACTGGTTGTTTGAATTGTTGTTGGAGTCTCCTTTGAGTGGTGAAGGAGGGTCATTTGTTGACGCATGGTAAAAACTTTAATTTCATCCATTTGAGATTTTAGGTATGGGTGACAGTGAGGCTCAGGTTTATACAGAACAGGTAGTTCCTCTGGTAGCAAATAATAGAAGATGTGTGTTATAAGTGATGATCTCACCATTCTGCTGTCTGGCTCCTCATGGAGAAAATGGCTTAAATATGATTGATTTCCTTAACTGAATACTGTAGGTTAGGTAGAGACTTGACATTATAGCAGTATTGTAGGGAATTTTGTTGCATAAATTCTTATGTGAAGATGCTCAAATTTATTTTTCAAATTGTCCACCACATATATTGTGATAAAATTATGTGAGACATTGGAATATGCTTGCAGTTCTGCCAGTATGATTAAATTAAAAGATCTACTGAGGAAATAAATGTTATTACTGGTCAGTGAAGGCAATAAATGCTGCACTGGTATAACTTAGTTTAAGACAGGTCATAATTGTTTAGGCTGCTCATATCACATTAGGACATCCTACTGAGGATGATTTTCTTGAGAAGGGATCAGAGATACTCGTAAACATTTAGGTGGTTGAATACAAGATCTAAGGATCCTTTCTCTTGATACAGTAGAAGGAGGAAGTCTTTGGCTGAAGCATGCTCTTGAGGTTGATCAGATAAATGATTTATTCTTAATATAATGAAGAATTGTAGTTCTATGATTTTGTTTTTTTTTCTGTCAAAATATTTATATTTATCAACTGAATGCTGAAAATGTAAAGGATTTGTTTTTGTTTTCGTAGTGTTCACAATTTGTTTTCGTTACACAAAAAGTAATCTCTTACACTCCCTCTGCTTACACCACCTTTACCCTTGGTGAAGGTAAATGTGTGCTTTCTTGAATTTCTTTTCTTGAAGTACCACACATGTTTATTTGTTTTTCTCCTTTTCCCTCCTCTAGTCGTCTGTATGTGCTCCAAGGGGGGCTTGCACAGCAAGAATGGCGAGTCCCAGAGCTGCTGCACAGATTGCTGAAGTACCTGGAACCTAAACTCACCCAAGTTTACAAAAATGTCAGAGAGAGGATAGGAAGGTTGGTACCAGGTCTTAAATTCCTGCACTGTTTTTAGGGCTACAACTAAAACAAACAAACAAACAAAAGCCCCAACAACCACTGATTGAGTAAATAAGATGTTTTTGATTAATAGATGTATGTTGTGAGTGGGAAGCAGTATGATGTAATGGTTTTGAGCATTGGACTGCGACTCAGGAGACCAACATTTGAATGACCACTCAGACATGGAAACCCACTGGGTGACCTTAGGCAACTCACACATTCCCAGCCTCAGGAAGGTAAAGGCACCCCCCCCCCCCCCCCCCCCCTCCCCTGCCCCCCCCCCCGGAAGGAAAAGGCCCCCCCCCCCCAGCTCATATCTTGCCAAGAAGGCCCCATGATAGGGTCACCATAAGTTGGAAATAACTTGAAGGCACACAACAGCAGCAACATGTTGTAGATCAGGGGTAGGCAACCTGCGGCCCGCGGGCCGGATGCGGCCCGGCAAGGCCTTGGGACCGGCCCCAGCCAGGTCCTGCCGCCGATTGCTGCCGGGACCTTTGGGGGGCAATTGTCTATAGAAGCCTCAGAAACATGCATTTATATTAACATTTTTTAAAAAACCAGCAAATTTTTTCGCGTGTCCTCCATTTTTTTAAAAAAAGTGTCTTCCATTTGAAAATTTTGTCCTACATTTGTCCTGGTTTATTTATATATTTAATTTTAATTTTTTTTATTTAATTATTTATTTTTTGGCTTCGGCCCCCCAGTTGTCTGAGGGACAGCAACCCGGCCCCCGGCTCAAAAAGGTTGCCTACCCCTGTTGTAGATGGAATGTATCTATCTTAGAAGGTACATGCTTCCTGTCCTGCAGGAAAGAATAGTTTTTCTAAGATGCTACTTACAAAGGTATATGAAACATCATTTTAAAAATAGCTTTTTTTCCTTCAGATATTTTTTTTATTTATATGCAAACTTTTATAAATTTGATTTTTGTCAGGAACAGAACAGAATGATTATTTCATTCCAGCGATCTTTGCAGAAGATTACCTGTTTCTTCCCAGGCTACATACATAGTGTTGGTCTTAGCTTTAAAGCTCTAAATGGTTTTGGGGATGTTTCCACAGGACTGTCCTGTCCTGTTATGCACTCATGTGCATTTCTTTTCACATTTGAAGTCCTCCTTCAGGCAGGTGAGCATAAGGCACTATTTTCTTTAGAATACAGTGCTTAGAGTGGCCTATATATAGGCTCACTGCTTTATGCCTTCCAGTGCCTGACAAAGATGTTTGAGAAGGGTAAACTAGTGGAAGTTTGCTCATAAGATGTTTGTTTTTTTTACTTCTGTTATCTAATGCTTCTTTGTTGTTATTTTGCATTCTTGTGTTAGCTGCTTTAAGTTCCATAGTGGGAGAAAAGCAAATACACACACACATATACACATACAGAGAGAGAGAAAGATTAAGAAGCAGGTGAGTCATATTTGTATCCCTCCCTTTCACAGGGTACTCACAGCAGACATCTTGGAGCTATCTCATTTTACTGTTGCAACTGGTTAGAACAGGTGATGACATGAGGAAGCTATGTGGCTTGGCAAAAATCTGAACCCAGTTGTTTCAGATCTAAGACCAACACTTGAGTCACATTCATCCAGGTTTAGCTAAACATGAATCAGAAAAAAAATTACAGTCTTGATGTGTTGTGGATCCAGAACTGTAGTGGGACAAACTTTTTTTAAAATGTAACAAGTTTCATCTTACAAAAGTTATATAGTTATAGTAGTGTAGGTTTTAGAACCCACAAATCTCTATCCATTTATATTAGAATAATGAAACTTGTTGGTAGGAATATAATTCTACTCTGTATAAGTAAAGACTGTAAGGGCCTTGGTGACCAATATGTTATTTTCCTATAATAGAAACTGTTAGTCTTTTTCAGCCTTTATTGCCAGTTAAATTTAGTATGTTGCAATTTGTTGATGTAGCCTAGCACATCATCAGAAGATTTCTTCAAGCCCATTGTTCCCAGTATAGAGGATGGAAATTAATCCTGAGGAGGCTTAATATATATAGGAAGTGGAAATTGCATATCCAGCTTTAATGTGCCTCTTATTATTAAGAGTCTTGGCTTGATTTCTTTCAGTATGACTCTAAGCATCAAACAGAATCATACTATAGTAAGTGTGGCCGGTTACAGACCGGCACTTTAGTGCGTGACGAGCACGCACTAGGGTTACAAAAGGGCGGTGCTTCCGCACCGCCCTAACCCTAGTGCGTGCTCGTCACACACTAAACGGCGGCGGCCCTTCCATACGGCCGCCGCCGTGAGGACGTCACGGCCGCGCCGCCTCTAGATGGGGCGGCGCGGACGTGATGTCCTTGCTCCGCGCCAGGGCGCTTAGTGCGCCCTGAACACAGAGCAGGAAGGAGCTCCGTTTCGGAGCTCCTTCCTGGTTTAGTCCGTTGGGTGCAGCCTTCAGACGGCTGCACCCAGTGGACTAAAAGAGAAAGGGGCCAAGCGGCCCCTTTCTCTTCTCCCCGCCGCTGCGGGGTGTCCTTGGGGCTTGAAGCCCCAGGGACACCCCTTTTCAGGCTGCGGGGAAGCGGCGTTTTGCTGCTTCCCCGCAGCCTGAAAAGCGGCGGAGCGGGGCCTCAGCGGCCGCCGCCCCACCCCCCTGGGGCCCCGATACCCCGGGGAAAGGGGCGGGTGCAGACCGCCCCAAATGGGCGGTCTATAACCCGCCTGTGTGACTGATTGCAGAGAACAAATGAGAATCTTTTAGCCTTTGAGGAGACTTTATGAAGTTGGTATATATCATACATATTTAACTGTATATCATTCTGGCCTGGGCTATTTTCCTGTGGGAACAAGAGAAATTTTCTTCAACCCAGGTATGCAAGACATTTTTAACCGAACAGAGATGGAACTGGTGACTTTCTTTAGATATTCCTAGCCATTCTCTGAAGATGCCAGCCACAGATGCTGGTGAAACGTCAGGAAGAAACTCTGCTAGAACATGGCCACTTGGCCCGAAAAATCCACAAAAAACTATTCCTAACCATTCTGGGGGGGGTGGGGGGGATGTGAATTTTGCTCGTAGATCTCATCTTTGTTCTTTTTATGCATCTTCAAGTTGACTATGATTTAGGGCAAACATATCCTAGGGTTTTCTTGACAAGATTTGTTCAGATGGAGTTTCACACTGCCTTCCTTTTAGGACGAGAGAATGTTACTTGCCCAAGATCACCCAGTGGGTTTCTGTGGCTGAGCAACAATTTAAATCTGATCTTCTAGAGTCCTTGTCCAGCACTCAAACTACTACACCAGAATTTATCTACATAGCCAGCAAAATTATGTGGTGTGGCTGTCCTGGGACTGAATTTTTTCAGAAAGTCAGCTATGGGAAGGTTGGATGATAAGTATTGCTTCACAAAACTTTTCGAATGTAGAAAATACCTCAAATTTGGCCAGTATTTTTTCAAGGAGACATTACAATGGGCCTTTGGGTATCCTCTGGAGTTTGGTTCCTGGACTCCCTGTGAATACTAAAATCCATTGATACTTAAGTCCCATTAAATAAAATGGCATAATAAAATGGTATATAAAATGGCAAAATCAAGGTTTATTTTTTTCTTAATACTTTCAAACCATGGATGGTTGAATCCATGGATAAAGAATCCATGGATGCGGAGAGTCAGTTGTACTTCCATATGTCCTGAGAGTGTTCTTTTTTTCTTTTCTTTTCTTTTTTTTTATCGTGGGGTAGTGTTGGAAACATACAACCACCCTTCATTCTGAAGTAGAGCATTTCTAATCCTGTGGCCCAAGGACATTTGAGTGGTATTTGGGTTTTTTTACAGGCTAATTGTAACAAAACAGTAACAAAAATGGTTGCTAGATTTTTTCCCCAGCTTCATTAATATTTTTACCAATTTATATGTAGTTTTGCTTTTGCTTTTTCTTCTAATATTTATTAGAATATTTAATAAATATTTATTCCCTGACTAACTGACCTCTCAAAATAAAGATAGTCTCATCTGCCCATAGCTATTTTTCTATCTGCCTATCTTTTAACTGTTTTTAACTTGAATTTGTAATTTGATTGTTTTTTTGAATTTGTAATTAAGTGTTATATTTTATGTTGGTGGTGGGTTGGGGGATTATGAAATTTTATGATTTATTGTATTATGTATTTTATTATCTTTTACTGTAACCTGCCTCAGTCCGCAAGGAGAGGCAGGCTAAAAATAAATATTATTATTATGATTATTATTATTAGTAGTAGTAGTATTTAATTCCATTTTAAATTTTATATATGCTGTTATATTTTACCTCATTTCATTGCCGTGACAGTGTAAAAATCTGATTGATTACACTGCATGATTCTTCTGAAAGTGTTCCTCATCTATTAAATGGTGAAAATTGTCAGATTTCCCCCCTCTTCACTGAATTCCACTGACTGGAGAGAGGAGGGGGGTCTTATTTTGATTGTCTGTGAACTATCCATTTTAAAATGTACATTAATATGCAGTATATTTACTTTTATTTTACATAGTGTTTTGACATACATCTTCATGATAGATGTTTCCTTACCAAATACTGCTCCAACAAAATCTCCCCATGTGCATGAATTCACTTCCCGAATACTTGAAAAACTCAAACCCCTTATGGAAGTGGATGAAGAAATCCAGAATCATGTTATGGAAGAGAATGGAATTGGAGATGAAGATGAGCGAACTCAGGGCATTAAACTCTTGAAAACCAGTAAGTGTCTGTGCTAAACTAGCAAGAACCTAATTCAGTGTTAGCTCTACTTAGCTGAGAACTGGAGATATAAGTTGACTGCTAATTAGAAGACATTTTAATTCTACTTTTTCCTGCTGTTATTTTTTACCATGTGCTGACTTGTTATGTTTGTCATTCTTTTAACCCCAATAGTTTTGAAGTGGTTGATGGCAAGCGCAGGGAGAGCCTTCTCCACAGCTGTTACAGAACAGCTTCAGCTTTTACCATTATTTTTCAAGGTACTGTATGTGGTTTATTGGTCAGATTATTGTATTTACTTTGCAGACTGGGCTTCTGTAAACATTACACCAGCAATGCTTGACAAATATGCTTGTTCCCAAATGAGCAATATTTTAGCCATTTATTAAGTCCTTGTCTCTGCCAAGAATGGTCCTTGTTTGAAGGACATAAGCACATGGATTGCAGATCTTCTTCTGCTAGTTTGTTGTGTGCTTGAGTTGAGTCACATGGGAAGAATTGGCTGTCATTGTGGGTGAACCTACATTTGAAAGTAGGCCAAGCTTTTGTGGTATTACTCACTTTCATCTGAAAGTGTCATTCACTTTGTATGACACAGTGCCTATTACCGCATGGAGCTGGCAGAGCTGTAATTGTGATGAAGAGGCCTGTGTATTTGCAGCCTTCCTTGCCAACAGACCTCACCACCCTCACCTCTCCAAATAGAAGAAAAGTTTAGCAGATATGAAAATAGTGGGGAAAGCTTCATAAACATTTAATTTCTTAATAAATGCTTCTCCTCCATTTTTGTGATTTGGGGAGGGGGGAAGTTCTGGTGTGATGTGTTTGCATTGTAGCTCTCCATCTATGCAAATTGTGAAATGGTTCCAGGTCTCACTCTGAATTGCTTTGTGGTACTGTTACATAGCCAAATCTGATTGGCTACTGACATTACAAAGTGGTGTCACTGCCATTAGGTCCTCTCTAACTGAGTGGGATTGATTGGAGGAGGAGAATAAACAGGGGAAAGAATACCAAAAGAGCATAGAAAGGGAAAACAACTGCTGTAAGGAGAAGTGAAAATTAAGAACAGGCACAGTTATGGGTGTAAGGTGATAGCTAGGGACACAAGCTTAGCATCTCTTATCCAAAATGCTTGGGACCAGAAGTGTTTTAGATTTTGGATTTCGGAATAGCTGTATTTGCATTTAGGCATATAATGAGGTATCCTGGAGATGAGACCCAAGTTTAGATACAAAATTCATTTATGTTCCTTATACCCCTTATACAAATAGCCTGGTGGTAAGTTTATGTATATTGAACCATCAGAAAACAAAAGTACCAGTATCTCAGCCACCCATGAAGAAAGTTTTGATCTTTTGAGGATTTTGGATTTTAGAATTCCTGATAAGGGAGATTCAATCTGTACAAGGCGGTAGCTGTTCATTCAGTTACCTCTGAGAACAGATTACTGATTCTCTTACCCAGAGATATTGGGGTAGGTACCATAAAGAGAGAAGCAAATAATGTAGTCCAGCAATAACAGAGTGCCAATAATTATTTCAAATCTCTTTTCTGCAGTGTATTTTTGAATGCAACCCAGCACAGCACTTTGAATTTTTAAATATTACATGGGTGATTCTGCTTAGATAAAGAAATTGATATGTCTGTGACATTGTCCAGAGTGCTCAGAATTGTATTTGTTTTATAAAATGAAGGCTATGTTGTCCTCAACAAACCAACTTTTCCTAACCTTTCCTGAACTGTTTCCACAGATTGCACCTGTAGAAAATGATAATAGCTATGATGAATTGAAGAGAGATGCTAAAATGTGCTTATCATTAATGTCTCAGGGATTGCTGTATCCCCAACAAGTGCCTTCGGTACTTCAGGTGCTAAAACAAGTATGTGATGTTTTTTAAATTGTATACATACACAAACATTCCATGTTGGCATACCAAATTTTGTATTGACATTGAAAACATATCTGTTTCTATGATAGGTGGGGTATGTATACCTTGAATATGGGAAGATAAGTGCTTGAAAAATTACTTTTAACTATAATGCCAAAAATTCCTTCTATTGGTGAAAGTAAAAAAGCTGTAGTTGGAATACCACTGGAGCTGAATTTAAACCTGATTCTGTCCTCAGTGTCTAGAGTAAGCATTAAGCTTAGCAGTTTGTGATTCATATTCCATTTTTAAATCACAGTGGAGTTTAGAAACTGGATTTTTGTAGATAAGGACCTACCTTCTGTTGTTTCATAGCGGTTTAATGAAGTCAGGACTCCCAAAAGAGGTGTGAGCTTTCGTTGAAGGAGATCCGACCTAAATTCTGTTCATGCTCAGTTGACCAGGATGCAGTGTGCCAACTCCTCTCTGAATGGGTCATAGGAGCAATCCACTTTATAATTATAAACATTCCCTCTGTTGTAAGCCACCTGGATTTCCAGTGATTGGGCGGCATATAAATAAATCCTGTTGTTGTTGTTGTTGTTGTTGAGTTTAACCTTCACATGCCAGCTCATGTGCAGGACTATCCAAGACTCAGAGTTATTGTCCATTTACTCCTCTGCCTACACCTCAGTTTTTTAAAATCCTGCCTTGTCGGTTAGATGTGCTTTTATCCTGCCTTCACCTAATTTGTGTGAGTTAGATATTTAAAAAATGGAGAATGGGCAAAAAAGGAAAAAGCCATTAGATCAATAGGAAAACGAAATAGATTTGGCTGCTCTGAAAGCTTAGTTTAGGACTAACATATGCTAGAGCAGTACTACTCAGAGTGGCAGCCCATGTTCCAATGCTGGTGACAAATTACTTGCTGCTGTTCCCTGGAGAGTTTCCAGAAAAGAAATAATGTTGCCACTTGGCACAAATATGGTATAACAGTCTCTGGCATTGGGGGAATGGGAATTGCTACTCCTGATGATCTCACAGACCAAATTCTTTCCTTGGCATGCCATTAGTGTGCCAAACTGGGTAAAAAAAAGAGCTAATGTTATTCCAGTAGCTGGAGGTTAGGTGTATTTTTGGCATGTACACTTCCCTTGGCTTCTTCCCTTTAAGTGCTGCAGTTACCATAGTGGCATAGTAGCTATAATATGCCTGTGAAGGTGACAATGTGACACTGCCAAAATCTCTTTTTCATTGTGTGCCACTGCCACCCATTTGTGATGGTGAGACTTAGCCACCCAACTACTTTTTTCTGATGGCAGCACAATGCGTCTTTTTGATCTCACCAGCCTAATTTGTGACGGGATACTCAAACACAGTTCTCACCTCTAGTGTCACCTACACTAGAACTCTCTCTAGCTCTCTGGGTCGTCAAATCCTCTCCCTCCCCCGCAAACGTGGCACCAATTACTCATTGACAACCACACCCCCGCTATCTGATATGTCCCCAAACCTAAAAGACTTTTCTCTCTGTTGTTAGCATTTTGAATATGTTTCTCTTACTTCTTCAGACAACTGTTTGTTGGGGGGGGGGGAAAAGGACTTCATCTTCAAATCAGGCTGAATACAGTATCTTTCTTAATTGATGGTATTCAAGAAGGATATGATGTATAAATACTTTAGTAGTTATACAGCATAACAAATTCCTTTGCTTATCTTTGTGTTTCTTTATAGCCTTATAAATGTTTCTTTACAATCTAAGTTCTCACTGAACCTTTATCTATCTTCTGTATCTTTTAGCCATTCTGGTTATATGTGACTCCACTAGTTTCCAAGCACTGTATCTCCCTCAGGATATTATCACAAAAATTTAATTAAGAACTTTCCTCATCCCTATCTCAGGTACCTAAAACTCTTTCCAACTGCCCCTCGCAGTAGCCTATCCTAGCCTCAGTGGCTCTTAACCCCTCAGGGTCCAATAAACATCTCTCTTCACTTGAGGAGGGTGGAAGGATATAAGAGGTTGAGGCATAGTCCAAACAGCAAGTTCACATGTACATGTACATGGCTATTATATAAATAAACTAGCTGAATAGGGGCATTTTTAATGACCATTTCCAAATCCTAGCTCTCTTTTCCCTGGAGGCACCCCAGGGCTACATTTGAAAGCTTTGTAAAGATTTCTTATTTGGATTTGTGGAGAAAGGGATTAAGTGGAGGGGATAGAGATTTTCAGGACTTGGCATCTGTGCTACAAGTGCTCCTTATGGCTACAAAAATCGTGATTCAAAATGAGGGAGCTGTTTGCTTCTCTCCCAAAAAAAATCCTAGTAATCCTCCCGCATCTCCATTACTGGTAAATAAACTTTGAAATGCAGTTAAAGGGAGTTTGTTTTTTTTTTCCATATATGCATGGATTTTAAACTTCTTGTTTAACTAGTTATCTAGCTAGTTTGTTTAACTAGTTATCACTGCAAAATCACTGCTTTTTATTCTTTATTTTTGTCTTTTTTTTGCAGACCGCAAAGAGTAGTTCCTGGCATGCTAGGTACACAGTGCTAACCTACCTCCAGACCATGGTATTTTATAATCTTTTTATCTTCCTAAACAATGAAGAAGCAGTAGATGACATCAGATGGCTGGTTATAAAACTACTTGAAGATGAACAGCTTGAGGTAAACATGTTTACATTTCTTGTCAACTTAAACAACTGTTTATGAAATTCAAATCGAATTGTATCTTGGACTTGACCTAGAATGCATGTGCTTTTAAAAATAGTCAGATAACCACTGAAATCATATTACTGATCACAAACAAATGTTTGCATAGTTGAGTACTTTGTACAATGCCAGAAAGTAAAAGGTACTCATATTTCTATAACAGCTCATTATAATTTCTATTTTTATTTCATTATTCCAGTTAAATTGTCCATTTCAGCTATGGTTAAGGCTTTCTTTTACATTACCCATTACATTTCTGTTTGCCCAGTAGTGGCCCATTATGTTTCTGATTTGTAGCAACCACAATATTTGCTGGTTCCAACAACCTAGTTAAGTGGGCACTTAAATCTTCCTCATTAAAATCAGTAGGATTTGAAAATGCTTAACCTTTCAGGATAATGCTTTCTCTTTTTTCTATGAGCAAGTATTTTTTATATACAAAATGCACTTCTTAATTGTTATTGTGTGCCTTCAATTAATTTCTGACTTAAAGTAACCCTAAGGCAAATCTGTCACAGATTTTTAGCATGATTCAAATGAGGTTTGCCATTGCCTTCCTGTGAACCTTGAAAAATGTGACTTGCCCAATGTCACCCAGTGAGTTTCCATGACCAAACAAGGATTTGAACCCTGGTCCTCCAGAGTCCTAATCCAGTACTCAGACCACTACACTAGATCCATTTTTTCATTATCTACCATATATTTAAACATCAGACATAACATGATCATATCCAAACCGCTGCTATCATATTATATTCTGGTTGAGTGAAATGGCTGTTGCGGCTGTTATTGTTTCTATATGAGTGAAATGTCCAAGCAGATAAGTCAAATAATAAATTAACAAGACCACTGTTGGTTATGGAAGGGTTTCTGAAACGTTGTTTTCCATTCAGATTGGAACATGCTGCTTTGTGTAGCAGTTACCACACCAGGATTGTGTTAAAAGCTATGTTTAGTACTTTTACAAATGACTACTCTTCACTTTCTGCTGTGGTATTACATGGATAGTGGAACACACGTCCTCAGAGAGTGGTGGAGTCTCCCTCCTTGAAGGTCTTTAAACAGAGGCTGGATGGCCATCTGTCCGGGATAATTTGATTGAGAGTTCGTGCATGCAGGGAGTTGAACTGGATGGCCCTTGTGGTCTCTCCCAACTCTGTGATTCTATGGGCAGGAATACTGCTGAGACTAGTATTCAGGGATGAGCCCAAGACATGTTGCCACCTGAGGTGAAAGTGCAGGATCCTGTATCTTTCTGTTCCCTATGCAAATGTCAACCAGAGTAGCTGTTAAATTTCACTTTAACAGTGATGGCGGGACTGTGCTGTAGAGGTCTGCAGCAGGCTAGCTTAGGGGGCCAGGTGGCATGACTCCCCTAGGCCTCATTTATTCCCTGCCCCTCTGCATTTGCTGCTTCAAGCAGCTGCATTACTCTGCCTAGGTCTGGCCTTTGCTAACCTTCTTTCAGCCCCATTAGTTAGAACATTCATTCAATAATAGAAAAAACAAACAAATCCCTATTTGCTGTTCCTTCCTTTAAAAGCAATGCAAATTTGCAGGACTAATTTATAGAACAAATTTGCAAAACGATCGGTCGAATGGTATGCGCTTGCAGGGAAGCAATACAGATCGACAAAACACCTCTCTGTAATCTCTTGTGGCCATGTTGCCATGGCAGCCTCACTTTTGCAATGGCTGCAATCTTGCTTTTTCCTTGCTCTGAGCTGGCAAGCCCTAATGTGGTGTCACTTGTCCCTCCAGTGCTTTCTTTCCACTTCACTGTATGTGTATTGTGTATGTATATGAGTAGCTTCTGCCATTTGATAGAATAGGTTCTGTTGTGCCTGGCATGGCAGCACAGGGGAAAGATAGCAATAGATTTCCTGTTTCTACTCTCTCCTCTAATAGTGTCCCTCAATTTTGATTAGTAAGAGGAATAAGAATAAATGTTTGTCCTTTCCCTTTAGAAGTCTCTCCTCCTTCCAATACACTTCAACACAATGGTTATTATGTTAGCTTCCTCCTTTATAAATCCTGACCATTCTAATGCCTGTTGCCCCACTGCTTTCCTCTCTTTTGGCAGTCCTGTAACTGGTTCTTGAAGCAATTTCCCTCTCCTGTTAACAGCGTGTTGTTCAAATTTGGGCTAAGCCTTTATTAAATAGTTGCCTGGCACCTGAAGGGCGGGGACATGTCACACTTCCACCTTTGCTCACCTGAAATATGAAGTGCTGTACTGACTGCAGGAAAGAAGGCTTGGCAGTGGAATGAGTAAACTTGCCAGGCATTGGCTTTCCTTTAAATCCTCTCATACTTGGTAACATTCGTCTGATTAATGCCATATTAATAACTATATTCAACAGGAACCAAGATCATTGGGAGAGCAAATACTTGAGGTCATGCATTATTTTAGGGTAATTTTGAAAATGTATCCTGGGGAATAAGTGCTAACTTGTGAGCTAAGCATACTCACTAGAATGCTTGATCCACTGGTGTCTTGGTTTGATGCTAGGTCAGAGAGATGGCAGCCACTACACTGAGTGGCCTCCTCCAGTGCCACTTCCTGGCAATTGATGACCCAATGCAGACTCACTTCGAGCAGCTTTGTAAGAGGAGACTCCCAAAGAAGAGAAAACGAGATCTCAGCACAGTAGTGGATACCATCCCTCCAGCAGGTAAGGAAAGACTAACTCAAGAAAGCAGAAATTGTGGCGAAAAACACTTGCTAGTGCCATCTGCCTTTCAATTTTGAAGATTTAGTGTTCCTAAATGGTTGAGGCGCACTCCTATTTCTGATGTGTGATCCAGTCTGGAGCAGTATTGAGGATGTTGCATTTGGGACAGTCAGTAAGTCTGTCAATCAGAGGTGAGAGCAGAAGCCAGGAACGCATCCTAGATTCTGCAGCTGCTGATGGGAAGGCTGAACCACAGTACGGATAGGGAAGGAGTAATGGGGCTAAAAACACAGAGGTTGGGTATGCTATCTGATACACAGGATCTTGTAAGTACATAGCCACAGGGAATACCTGGACATGAGTTGGGGGAATTTGTGTCCATAGCAGGTTTTCCAGTGATCTGTTAAAACAGTCATAGCTCACCAGGCAAGACAGTTAGACCCTTGGCAAGTAACAGACCTGAAGAAGTCAGTAACTTAATAAATAACTAACTAAAGGTTAAGAGGCCATTTGACAATCTTGCAGTTCCAACATGGCTCCAACATAATAATAATAATGATGATGATATGATGATGATGATGTCTGGTTTTAAGCAAACTTATTTGATTATTAGCTTAGTCTGAGTGGTTATGCAAAACAAACAGAATAAAAGTTTTAAACCACTCTGTAAAGGAAAAGACTGCGATGGAAACTAATGTTTGTAAAAGACTTACAGTGGGCCTTTGGGTATCTGCTGGGGTTTAGTTCCAGGACCCCTGATGGATAACAAATCCATGGGTGCCGAAGTTCACTTAATACAGTATCATAGCAAAATGGTGTCCCTTATATAAAATTGCAAATTCAAGGTTTGCTTTTTTGGAATTTTTTTCCCCAGGGGTTTGAGGGGATATTTTCAAGCCGTGGATAGTTGAAACTGTGTATGCAGAATCTGTGGATAAAGAGAGCTAATTGTACTTATATCCCTGAGATATGACTGTGAGAATATGTTTAAGCAGTGCTTTTATAACAAGGTCTCTTGATAATATCCCTTACAACTTTCCTTAATAATTTCTCACTTTTTAACAGCTATTTTGAATGGTTAAGGTTTGAATGGTTAGTTGTACACCGCTGTGATCGAATTTGGAATAGCGGTATATAAATAAAATTATTATTATTATTAAGCAGATCTTATTCTGGAATATCTCTTCACTTGTTCCTCACCCAACACTTGGAAATCACCCAATGAGGCCCTGTTCATTTGACCCCTTGCCACCTGAAGCTGTGTTGATGCTTGCAAGCTCTCATATTTCTTCTGTAATAGCACTTTTCTTGTGGTGCTTTCTGTCAAGATCATTTGTAATGTTACAAAGACTTGGGAGTGCAATCCTTTACTCCCTGCCCCATCCCATTGTCCTCTGGCTTTGTGATTTGCTGTTGTAGTTATAATTTAATTTTAACTTTTGAGGGGGTAAAAGTTAGAATCTAACCCCACCCCTCAATAATTTTCAATTAATTATAAGCTGGATCCTAATAAATGCTCCTTCAGCAGGCATGTTTCTTCCACAGAGTTCCATTCATGCAGTGGCAGCTCCATCCCATCAGTGGAAAAAGTATGTACCTTCAAGCCACCTGTTAATGTGTGGCAACCCCATGAATTTCATAGGGTTTTCTTAGAGTAGGAATACTCAAGATGTGTCTTTCCATTGCCTTCTACCAAATATGTAGCCTACAGCACCTGGTATTCCCTGGCAGTCTCCCTACCGTGTGATAATAGGCCTCACACTGCTTCATTTCTAAAATCTGCTGGCTTCCAGCGCCTACAAGGTATTTTGGCACAGTGGAAGAAGAAGGAGCCCATTTTTGTTAAAATATCCCTTGCAGCCCTGAATGTGCCCCTCCCCCTTTTTCTTTTTGGATCAGAGGCCCTTCTATGGACAGAAAGATGCTCTTCTATTTGCAGAGTGTTCATTAAGATCCAGGTCATAATCACACAGTTCTTTCAGCAAAGTATTTTGGGCTTTTAATGCAAATGGAATGGAAACTACCCATGCCTCTTTTTTGTGAGCATGTATGTGTGATTTGAAATCAACATTCTGGACCAAAATAAAATAAAAGAACTGACTTGTTTTCTTGCAGACTTGGTTAAGCGTCATGCTGGTGTGCTTGGACTTAGTGCATGTATTCTGTCCAGCCCTTATGATGTACCCACTTGGATGCCTCAGCTTTTGATGGATCTTAGTGCCCATCTGAATGATCCTCAGCCTATTGAGGTAAGAATAATTGATTGCTGCAGGGATAGGGAACCTGTAACCCCACCACCACCACCACCCCCCCAATGTTGTTGTACTCTAGTTCCCATCAGCATGGCCAATTGTCAGGGATGATAGGAGGTGGAACATTTGGAGTGTTAGTCCTTTCTGCCCACTTTTTTAAAGTGCCCTTGGCAGAAAGGGACAAAAGGGGGAGTTTGTGTTCTATCATTTTATAACCTTTCTATATGTTGTATGACTGGTTAAAAAGCAAGTCACTCATTGTTTGTGCTACTGGCATTGAAGTAATACTTATTTTCAAGTTTATGGATAGTATTAGCAGGAGAGTATTTCAAATCCAGGTATGTTGAAGCACATGGAGACAAAAACATGGAGGTTAATTTAAATTTATGGGGAGGGGATAGGGATATATGCTGTTGTTTTCATTTTCAGCTACAGGAGCACAGTTGCCAGAGCTGAAAGGTTTTTGGAAGAGTCATAGTATTTAAAATTATAACTTTTCATAAAGGAAAAAACAACATAACAGGGCAAAATCTGTATCTTTGCTTCTTGCCACACAGATGACAGTAAAGAAAACCTTGTCTAACTTCCGGAGGACCCACCATGATAACTGGCAGGAGCACAAGCAACAGTTCACGGATGACCAGCTGCTGGTCCTTACTGATCTCTTGGTATCGCCATGCTATTATGCATGATGTGGTGAGATTTTGTTGTGAAATCTATCGCATTGTGGAATCTTTGGCTAAAGAAACTTCTTTGGAAAGCTCTCCAACATGCCCAGTTGAGCATAACAGAAAGCCAGCTCTCAAACTGTGCCTACTGATTTTTACACACATTAAAGTCAAATAATAAGGGAGTGATACAGTATTTTCCCTCTCTCCTGGAATCTCTCTGGAAAGTTCAGTTCAAAATCTAAGAATAACAAAATAGTTAGGATTAAAAGTGATAAGCAACAGCAACACTGGGCTTTGAGTAATGGTCTGGTTATTAATGGCCATGTGTTATTAGGAGTGGGGAAAAATTGCTCACATTAGTGTGTGTGTGTGTGTGTGTGTGTGTGTGTGTGTGTGTGTGTGTCTGCGCGCACATACACAATATTTTTGATTATTTTCAAAAGAGAATCACATGTACAGAAGCCTTCCAAAAATGTGGTTCTCTTTTGAAATGAGATGCACAGACTTAGAGCAAAATAATGGTAATGGGCTTCTTTAACATCTGCCACTAACTTTTGGTTGTGTGCAGGCAAAGGTGCTCCCCATGGTGGGTTCAAAAGAAGGAACTGGCCCCTGGAACCACTGACATTGCAGATCCCTGTCCTTAATCAGTGACTATATGTAAGAAAGGCCACCTTCTCTGGCCTAGAATCACAGAGAAGGAAAGAGCATACCACCTTTGACTGGTAGCCTCCTACTGGCAGTGATGCTGGCTTTGTCTTTGATATTCCCCATGTTTCCAGTGAATGAAGGACCCGTGTTTTCAACCACACACACTGTCTTGCTCTGCAGAAACTTCTCCTTGTCAAGAGAGGCAGAGAAATGACTGGCTAGATTCATGCCTTCTTTTTTTGGCTGTTGTGCATCCCTGGTCTTTTTTGGCCTTGAGAAGGAGAACACCAGGGATGATTAGTGACAGGCATTTCTCAGTCCAGCCCTGCCTGCCAAATCCTTAGGACAGCCAAATATCCCCCTTTTCTTTCGAAATGCAGGTGGCAGGTCTCCTTCTGTCATTTTTATTTTTTCCTTTCTCCATCCTCTCTTGTAGGTTCAAAGAAAAATGAGGGCTTACTACCATTCCTGCAGAAATAAAGGAAACTCAAAACTAATTTATTGTCAATAGAACCCATTTGGATTTGGTAACTGAGGATTAAGACTGGAATCCCTTTTTTAATAAATGTATATGTTAAGAATCTGTGGGGAGGACTGAGAATTTCTCTTCCACTGAGGAGAGGGGCTGTACCAGTGTAACAAGTCTCCGTGTTTGACAGCCCAATCATGATTCCTCCCCATACCTTCATGCAAATGCCTTGTGTTAACATAAAGGCCTACCTTTTTCCTTCTCATGTTCAATGGCTAATGGTGCAATTTTCTCTTCCTCACCTTGTGTACTTCCCACCTTGGTCACTCATTACATAAATGGACCGTTGAGCATATGATCTACAATGCTGGGTGCCTAGATTCTTCATCTGATCTGTCCACAGCTGTGTGCACCCATGAGCTGCTGACTACATGCTTCTATGAACAGGCCAGAAGCATTCTTCACTTTTTGAAAAAGATTTCTGCCCTTGTTTTCAACTCCCATGCAATATCAGGCTATGCAGAACTTTGAGCTGGATTCCTTTTTTATGTCTTGTCCTTTGAGAAAATTTCTTTATTCCTTGTTGTTGTTTAAAACTCTGCAATAGAGAGATGTGCTTTCTATTGCCAGGCTTTTCAGTCAAGTCCTCCACTTTCCTCTGTCTTTGTAGGTGGCAGTTTGTTTTTTTCTTTCTCGTTTGACAGAGCCTGTGGATAACAATGTCTCTTAACTGTAGTTTTATTTCAGAGAACAAAGAATTTGTATATATGTTAATAATGAGTGGCTAAACCCTTTTTGAATACAATGTTCACTGTTTGCTAGTCCCCCATCTTTCCATTCACTCACCCTGCCCATGCTGGAATAAATATTTAACTTGCATTTTTTAAAAAAAAGATATAAGTACTGTATCTCTCCCCCTCCCTTTCCATTCAAAGTCCTTTTTGGTCTGCATCTCTGGTGGGCTACCAGTTGTTTAATTCACAACATGATCAGTATGTATTACATAGATGTAAAAGACTGTATAAATTGTAGAGGCACTGCACTGGCAAAGCACTGTATAGTTTTGGGGCACAGGGGAATCACATAATCCATTTGTGAGATTAACTTGTAAAGAATCACACACTTAGGTGTTACTCTAGTGCTTTCAGCTTTTGTATCTGATACAAATGCCAATTTCTTCTGGTTTTTAATACCCCGCATTCCCATTAATAAGGTAAATCACCTTTATCAGGTAACTTTAGTTTAAGGCTTGATTTTCATTTATTCGTCAGTATGTTGATTTTTTTCTTTTTTTACCATGCAGTTTCTGCCCCCTCCCTTTTTGGGATGCAAGCAGTGGCATATTCTGATGTGTGATAAATTATAGAGTGCAAGAATACATTCTTTGTTTTGGGGGGGGGAATCTGAGAATTGTGTGTTGTTCATCTTTCTGCACATCCTGTACTTTGTTTTTTTTGTAAAAACAGGAATATAATTCCTTTTTCAGTTATCGTCCTGCTGGGAAAACCATACCAAGTTTTTTAAAGCACAGCAGCACAGTATCTCCTGAGAGATGACATGCAGAAATAACTAATGTATAGTGTAGTGCCAAAATGCCTCCTCCTCCTTTCAGTTGTATACCTAGATTAAAGCTGAATAAATGAATTGTTTGTAAGATCTCTGAGTGTGCTGTGCATTATTTTTCAGAGGAGTTTTTCTCTGATATGGTGCAGAAAATGTTCTGAAATAGTGGTTGGTGTCCTGTTAATGACATGTCTTTCTTTGGTTATTGCCAAGGGAGTAATTCACCACCTCCCTTGTGCAATGACACACACACCATCTTCTCAAGACTCACCTAGTTCCCAGGGTGCCCCCAGGCCAGCTGTTTAGTGATCACTGGAGATTGGGGCCCCACAAAGAATCATCCAGATGTTGCCAGGCAAATAATAAAAACATCACCCTCTGGGACTTCCATATGATTCCTTTGTTATCTGTTCAGCTCTAGGGATGTAACTAGACATTTCTTTTCTGACCCCTGCTCTCCCCAAACCACGTGTAGAGCAGGTAAGCAACGAGTCCTGCAGGAGGGAGAGAAGAGACTGGATGCAGTTCTACTCAACTGGAACATTTATGTTGACATCCTTCACAGATTAGAGGGCTGGGCTGAGACAACAGTTCGATTTGAAAGGGATCTAGGAGCATTAGTAGACCACAAACTGATCATGAGTCATCATTGGAAGAGACCACAAGGGCCATCCAGTCCAACCCCTGCCATGCAGGAACTCTCAATCATAGCACACCTGACAGATGGCCATCCAGCCTCTGTTTAAAGACTTCCAAGGGGGGAGATTCCACCACTCCTTGGAAGTCTTTAAACAGAGGCTGGATGGCCATCTGTTGGGTATGCTATGACTGAAAGTTCCTGCATGACAGAGGGGTTGGACTGAATGGCCCTTGTGGTCTCGTCCAACTCTACGATTCTATTATTCTAAGAGAAGCAATAGTATCACTGTGTTCTGCTTTGGTCAGGCCTCACCAGGAATACTACGTCCAGTTCTGGGCACCTCAATTCAAGAAGGATGTTGACAAACTGGAACATGTCTAAAGGAGGGTGGCCAAAATGGAGATTTGCCATTGCCATCCTCTGAGCCTGAGAGTGTGTGACTTGTCCAGAGTTACCGAGTGAGTTTCATGGCTGAGGGGAGATTTGAACCCTGTTCTCCAGAGTCATAGCCCAGTGCTCAAACCACTACACCACACTGGATTAAATATCAGCAAAAAAAGTATAAGATTTAACCAATTAAAATTTGTTAAAAGACAATATAAAAACCACTATGCAAAGGGATCTTGCAGCACCTTTGAGCCTATCGCTCAAATCCACTACAAAAAGCTAATACATCTAAGGAAAAGCTACTTTGGGATATATTTTGCAGAATACCTTACACACCTTATCCCATTGTGCATTGTACAACCCCATGTACCACTATTCCCAAACTTCACACATTTTCACCTGGGATTGTGTTAGGAAACACTGCCCAGGAGCAAATTAATCATAACACTTCCTTGCTTCCAACTCAGCAGGAGGTTATTCCAGCGGGGTTGCCTTTTCTTTAGACACAAGGAACCAGTTCCCACTCTATAAATGGGGGACTTTAGAAAGAAGCAATCTGGAGTTGTTAGCAAACCTTCACATATATAATCAGACAGTTCTATGCCTGGGAACAATTCATGTGTCTGAAGAGGCAGGGCTTTAAATACAAAAATAAAACCAAAATGAGAAAAGATACTGCCAAATTTCTTTTGAAGAGGAAAGCCAATATATTTGGGGATGGGGAAAATGGATGTAAATGGCTGCTTAGTGCACACATCTGATTTTATTATGAGCGGGTCTCTTGGAGGGGGGGTAATGACTAAAAAGAATAGATTTCAGAAACAACAGCAACAACAAAAGGACTGATTTGTGTTGTTTCTTGTTCCCATGGAGATTTTTCTACCCAATTCATTCTCTTCACTTCCAGAAGAAAAGACCTGAGTTCTAATTATTATTTTGTCTTTCTCATGCCATTATCGAAAAGAATCTAGAAGGCTATGCATGCAACAGTCCTGCAGTTTGCTGCTATGACAGCTTTGGAGCATACATATTTATTGGGAAGCTTCCATTGGCATAGAATGACCAGAGTTTTGACTGCAACTGCTTCCTTGGATCATATCATTCCACACTTACTAGAATTTCATTAGCTGACTGCTAACTTCTGGGCCCTGCCCTAAACTTCCCTCTTTTACTGCACCATTCAAGGTAGCAAGAGTCCTAATTTCACCCCATAACCCTTGTTGAATTGGCCCACCCCAACATATATAAGCTTGAATGTTGCTCATCTTGACAAATATGATCAAGCGCCAGTAGACTGATGAGTACCTGCTGCTTTGAAAGAGGCTATAGTGCCTCCTTTCCTGAAAAGGACTCCCATAGACCGAGAGATATATGAGATCTACTGCTCCATTGCTAATATCCCCTTTGGGGGCAAGATGCATACACTGGTGACTGGTCAACTTCAAGATGTTCTTGGAGGAAATAGATTATTTAGGAGATTATCACATTCACCCATCATTGGGCAGTATGTAGCCCATTTGCAACCCAGGCTTCTCTCGCGGCTTTTCAAGAACAGGATTTTCCCATTCTTGAGAAGATGCGAGACAAGCCTGGAGAAGTCCAGGTTGCATATGGGCTGTATACTGCCCAACAATGGTGAATGCGATAAGAGCTGCCTTAAGAAAGTTACATCCCAGGCCTATCCCGGCAGCAAGCTGGAAACAACTTGAAGGCACACAACAGGCAGTATATTATACTCCATAGACTATACTTTATATGTTTCCAGGCCCAAAGTTGGCAACCCATTTAAGCCCAACCTATAACACTAGTGAAACACACCATTGGCTCAGGGAAAACTAAATGGCTGTGGCCTCTCCTAACTTGTGTGTTCTTCCTCATTAATAACTTTTGCTGTCTGGAACACACTCCAATCTTGTTTGGTCATAGGTATCCCACTTTTGATCTGTGAAACGTTGGAGCATATGTGTGGAGAGCCAGCCTGTAGCATCTGGGGAAACTTCTACTCATTTTGCTAAGTGGAGCCCTAGATATCTTCGCCTCTGGCATGGCTGTCTTAATGCTATCTGATGGTTTTGGTGTGTTCCAGTCCCCTTTCCTAAAGTATGCTTTTCTTCATCAGTGTGCAATTGATGCAGCCAGTGAAGGAAAATGTAGGGACATTGCTTCTTATTCCTCCATCCTCAGGTCGAAGGCTTTGTCCTCTTCCTGACCTATATATTTTGTTTCCTCTAGCAGGACCAATGATTCTAGGTTCGCCTGGTTTTCAGAGACATGGCGTATGATGGAGGAGCCAGTATGTGAGAGATAACGTATACAGCTGTTGCTATGACACAAGAACGCAAATGATGTGTGAGTCACTCCCATGAACTTTAGAAAATTCAAGGCCACAGCCAAACCATAACTGGAATAATTGGGTCCCTCTGCCCTGATAAAGATCAGCCTACTTACCTACCTATCTATATCTATCTAATCATCTGTTCATAGATCTGTATAGGTAGAAGGGATCCCAATCCATTCCTATTCTCTCCAAATGCAAAAAGCCATAGCTAAAGAGTTCCTGGAAAATGACAGTCCAACTTCTTTTTTTAAAAAAAACAAAAACCCAACAATCCCAAATGGAGGAAATCGTCTCATTTTCTGTTCCACTATTGGTTTGTTCCAGACTGAATATTTACTTCCTTTTAACAGAGCATCCTTGCCTCCAGGGAATTCCATTCTCGTTGAAATGTTCTCGTCCAGGTGTAATGACAAGAGGATTTTGGTGGAACATTTGTAAGCATGTACCACAAGCCTGGACACCAAAGAACTGTGTGAAAAACTGCCTTCTTTGGGGGTGGTGGGGAGAGAGTTTCTGTTTTGGGTTTAAAGGAGAAGATGATAAAGCAGCATTTCTGAAATACAATTTGGTACTTAAGTCTAACATTACCTTAGAGTTGCTTTTGGTGCTCCTTCAAATATGGACGTACCCACAATATGCAAATTCAAAGTCTTGCAGAAGTATTCCTACACTTACCTTTGACTTAACTTCATTTTGCTGTGTTACTGCTAGGAACTGAAATAGATTTAATTGGCATTGTTATTACCGGAGTTACACAAGATATTTAGCACTTGAAAGGTGCAAAATATTTTTCATTGTAGCACAAAAGTGTAGTTACTGGATGGTCCACCTTCACAGGAAAGATTTCTGGAGCAGATCATTAAACAGAGAGCCTGTGAATATCTAGAAGGCAATGCCATAATCACAAAAAGTCAACATGGTTTCTTCCTTGATCTTCCTTAGTAGGTGTTCCAGATCTGTGAGGTTTTCTGCTAGTACTATGGTGTCACCTGCATATCTTAGATTATTGATATTCCTTTATCCTATTTTCACTCCTCCTCCATCTGTGTCCAGGCCTGCTTTTCTTATAATATGTTCTGCATACAAGTTGAACAGATGGGGTGAAAGGATGTAGCCTTGTCTGACCCCTTTGCCAATTGGGAACCATTCTGTTTCTCCATGTTCTGTTCTTACATAGCCTCTTGTCCTGACTAGAGATTCCTCATCAAGACTATCAGATGTGTTGGCACTCTCATGTCTTTAAGGGCATTCCATAGCCTTTCGTGATCTATGTCAAAGGCTTTGCTGTAGTCTATAAAGCACATGCAGATTTTATTTTGGAACTCCCTGGTTCGCTCCATTATGCATGGTATGTTTGCAACGTGGTCCCTAGTGCATCTTCCTTTCCTGACTGACACTACAACAATATAATTAAGCACACTCTTCATCCCTTTCTTGGTACCTAAAATCCCTGACAGCAGCCTAACCTAGCTTCAACCATCCCTCAGGGCACAATAACCATCAACAACCCCTGTCAAACCTGCTCCTCCCTCTTATACACTGATTCCTGGGAGCAGCCCTTGCCTTTTTCTGGCTTTGCTCCCATTGGCTAGTGCCAAGGTTTTAATCTGCCTGTTGTCTCCACAGCAGCCCTATGCATAAAAGATCTCTCAGACACCTGCCCCCCGGCTCAGGTCTTGCAAACTGCCCTGTTCAGGTCTTGCAGACTCAGAGCTGCAGCTTCCTTTATTGAATCAATCTACCTGAAGTGCGTCTCCCTTTTTTCTTATTGCCTTCTAGTCCACTTTTTCCAGCATTATCATCTCATGATATATTTATTGTGAGATCTCAGGGGAATATACAGACAAAATCAATGTAAACATGTGGAATGGAATTTAACATAAATAGTTTAAACAGATTAAGAACTGGCAAATGTAATATTGGAGCCATTGGCAATAACCTTTGAGAAGTCCCAGCAAACGTTGTCCCCATCTTCAAAAAGGGGAAAAAAGAGGATCCCAACAATTATCGTCCAGTTAGTCTGACATCAGTACTAGGAAAGATTCTGGAGCAGATCATTAAACAGAGAGTCTGTGAACATCTAGAAGGCAATGCCATAATCACAAAAAGTCAACATGGGTTTCAGAGAAACAAGTCATGCCAGACAAACCTAATCTCTTTCTTTGATAAAATTACCAACTTGGTAGATGAAGAGAATGCTGTGGATATAGTATATCTTGATTTCAGTAAGGCCTTTGACAAGGTTTCCCATGACATTCTTGCAAACAAGCTTGTAAAATATGGGCTAGACAAAGGAACTGTTACCTGGATCTGTAATTGGTTGACCGGCCGAACCCAAAAGGGTGCTCAACAATGGCACCTTTTCATCCTGGAGAGAAGTGACCAGTGGGGTCCCACAGGGCTCTGTCCTGGGCCCAGTGCTGTTCAACATCTTTATCAATGACCTGGATGACAGAATTGGGAGCATACTTATCAAATTTGCAGATGACACCAAATTAGGGGGAATAGCTAATACTTCAGAGGACAGGATCAAGATTCAAAATGACCTGAATAGACTAGAAAGCTGGGCCAAAGCTAACAAAATGAAATTCAACACGGAGAAATGTAAGGTATTGCACTTAGGGTGGAAAAATAAAATGCACAGCTATAGGATGGGTGACACCTGGCTGAATGAAACTACGTGCGAAAGGGATCTAGGAGTCCAAGTAGACCATAAGTTGAACATGAGTCAACAGTGTGATGCGGCAGCTAAAAAGGCCAATGCAATTCTAGGCTGCATCAATAAAAGTATAGTGTCTAGATCAAGAGAAGTAATAGTGCCACTGTATTCTGCTTTGGTCAGGCCCCACCTGGAATATTGTGTCCAGTTCTGGGCACCACAATTCAAAAAAGACATTGAGAAACTGGAGCGTGTCCAGAGGAGGGCGACTAAAATGGTGACGGGTCTGGAAACCTTGCCCTATGAGGAACGACTCAGGGAGCTGTGGATGTTTAGCCTGGAGAAGAGAAGGTTAAGAGGTGATATGATAGCCCTGTTTAAATATTTGAAGGGATGTCATATTGAAGAGGGAGCAAGCTTGTTTTCTGCTGCTCCAGAGAACAGGACCTGGAACAATGGATGCAAGCTACAGGAAAAGAGATTCCTCCTCAACTTTAGGAGGAACTTCCTGACAGTAAGGGCTGTTCGACAGTGGAACAAACTCCCTCGGAGTGTAGTGGAGTCTCCTTCCTTGGAGGTCTTTAAACAGAGGCTGGATGGCCATCTGTCAATGGGGATGCTTTGCCTGAGAGTTCCTGCATGGCAGAAGGGGGTTGGACTAGACGGCCCTTGTGGTCTCTTCTAACTCTATGATTCTATGTAACATGTTTAAAAGTTAGCACACTTTTAGGCTTAAAGACAAAGTCCAAAGAGAAAGCCAATGGCCTGGCAACACATAATAGAAGAGGTACAGAAAAGCGATGGAGGGCCTGAAGAGACAGGGGGGTCACTATGGAGGTATGCTGTTTAATCGACAGACAGAACACCCTCCAACTCCCAGAATTCCATAGCCCCGAGGCAGAGAAAGAGCCAAACCGGGTTATTGCTGCAGTGTGGATGCAGCCCTGGAAGGCAGGTGCTTGCCTGCTGCTCGCCTGGCTGCCAAGGGAGGAGGAGGAGGGCCTGCTGGGCTTCCTGCTGGTCCTCCTGTGGCCCCGAGGGAGGAGGAGGCGGAGGCGGAGGCGGAGAGGGGGCTGCCGGGGCTCTGCTGGGCTGGCGGCCCAGGAGGACCCCGGGAAGGAGGCGGAGGGAGGAGGGGCGCCGGGCGGAGGCAGCATCAGCATCAGGGCCATTGCAATGCCTTTGCTTTCCGCGGAGAGAGGGCTGGGCAGCCCCTGAGTCCCTCCCGAGGCGCCTCTCCGGGAGCCAAGGCTGGGTAAGGACGCCTGGCCTCTCTCTGGCCCTTGGAGCCCGGGGCCCTGGCTGCCTGAATGGCCTGGAGGCGGGGCGGAGGAGGGCAGCCAAGGAAGGAAGGAAGGAAGGGGGACTGCAGAGGAGGAGGAGGCCGTATTCCTCCCTCGGAAAGGCCGAAGAGAGCGGGGGGGGGGGGGGGGCGGGGGGGCCAGGCTTGGGCAGCTTCCAAAGCGGGGAAGAGGAAGGCTTTGCGGCTGTTTCTGGGAGAGTTCCTTCCTGAGGTTTCGCTGAGCTCTTGAGAGAAGGCTGGCAGGGAAGTGAGTGGGGTATCTCTCTCTATCTCTATGGCCCTTGGCGGAAAGGCCCTGACTTAGATCTTAAGGGGGGCCTTGGTCTCTTGGGGAATGGCGAGGGAAGAGGGCCAGGAGGGTCTCTCGGAAGACCCAGACCCCGCTCTCCCTTTCCTCCGTCCTCCTTGGTCTGATGGGAGCCTGGCTGGCGGCTGGTGGCCCTTGTCGGGTCCTGATTTTGGTGTTTCTCTACCCAGATGCGAATGAGAAAACACTGACATTCTGGACCATGCCAACAACTATCAGGTCAGGATGCAGAGGGAAGCCATTGAAATCCATCAACACCTGGACAATTTCAACAGGAGAGAAGAAACCCTGAAGGTAAAGAAACCTTGGCTACCTGTCCCAAAAAAACACCCACATCAAGACCTAGCCAGTGCCAATGGCAACCATCCTGCGTCAGGGGCTTCCCAGCAGACAATGGATCACCAGTTAAATAGATCCCCTGAGACCTCGCCATTCAGCAACAGAGCAGCACAGAGATTAACATATCAATCACTCCCCCCCCAACCAAGGGTCACGTAGTATATATCTATATACCCCACTCCCTTTCATGCCAGCATTCTCCAAAGATGCCAGAGCCACAGAAGCTGGCGAAATGTCAGGAATAACATCTTCTAAAATACAGCCACATAGTCCCCCAAAACACAAAACACTAGACCTCGCTTGGAGACAATGTATAGCTATAATCAGGGACCAGCTGCCAATGCCACAAACACAACGCAAACAGCTGCAGCATCCTAGGATTGTCAGAGCAAAAACTGGAGATGGTTCCTGGAACTTGAATGTTGTACAGGAGACAATTCAAGCTACAGAAGAGAAGCCTCCTCAACATTGGGAATGTATTTATGGGTCCATAGTTTCACATGGTTACAGTGAACATTTGGGAAGGTGGTGCTGATGATGATAATAAAATGTTCTTTTTAACATCACGTGTGACTAACGTCACATTGCCAAATGTTCACTGTAACCACATGGAACCAAACGGTACCCTTATCTTTTAGTCTCATGTGGTTACAGTGAACATTTCATAACGTGATGCTGGTCAAATGTGATGTGAAAAAGAACATTTTACAACCATCGTTGTCGTCGTTGTCATGGTCATCGTCACCATCGAACCAAATGTTCAGTGTAACCACATGAAACTATAGACTCATAAATACATTTAGGCTGAGGGTATGAGATTGTCTTTTGAAGTACTAATTTTAATTTTGCTAATTGCTCATGTCTCAACTGTTGCCATTGCACTCAGTGATATACGGGAATTACAATTTATGAATAACATTAGTATGAAAAACATTACTAAGAATTGGGTGTGGGGTGGTATGGGAGGAAGTCAATGAGGGAACGACACCATAAGTTTACTGCACCAGGTGATGCCAGCCCTAGTGATGCCACTGTAGGACTGAGGATTGTGGGAGATGGAGTCTGAAGGATCTGGCAGATGCTGCCAGGTAACAAGCAACACCTGACTGAAATTTTACCTTCTGCACAACCATGAAAGATGCAGGAATCATCGCCAGTTTTTGCTCTGGCAACCCTAGAATGCTGTCATTGTTTTAGTTGTGTCTGTGGCACTGGCAGCTGGTCCCTGATTATTATCTATATTTTTGTCCCCAACCTAGATACCTGGGTTAGTGAGTCAGAGTCTTCAGGAAAAGGCAGGATATTAAGGATGAGGATGAGGATGAGGGTTCTTTTCCATTTGGGTATCTTATTTCAGTTGGGAATGTTACCTCAAAACACTGGTTAGGTCCTTTAAGTAAATAGAAGCTATGTTGTTGTTGTTGTTGTTGATGTTGTGTGCCTTCAAGTGACCCTATCATGTGGTTTTCTTGGCAAGATTTAGAATCACAGTACTGTATCATAGAGTTGGAAGAGACCAAAAAGGCCATCCAGTCCAGCCCCCTGCCATGCAGGATTACACCATCAAAATGTCCTCAACACATTGCTCTCCAGCTTCTGTTTAAAGACCTCCAAAGAAGGAGACTCCACCACTCTCCGAAGGAGCATGTTCCACCTTCAAACAATGTGTAAGAATTTCTTACTGTCAGAAAATTCTTCTCAATGTTGAGAAGGATTCTCTTCTCCTGTAGCTTGAATCCATTGTTCTGGATCCTGTTCTCTGGATCAGCAGAAAACAAGCTTGCTCCATCCCCAATATGATATCCCTTTAAATATTTCCATCCTTTTGTAGGTTGTAGGAGTACCCACCTTGTTGGGGGCATTTAGCTTACACATTGTAAGCTGTTTAGGGAGTACTAGTTCACTGGTAAGGGGTATAGGAATTTACTTGTTATTGCTATTGTTATATGTTTAAACAGGACTGTCATATCACCTCTTAATCTTCTCTTCTCCAGGCTAAACATACCCAGCTCTCTATGTCTTTCCTCGTAAGTCATGGTTTCATGACCCTTCACCATTTTGGTAGCCCTCCTCTGGACATGCTCCAACTTGTCAACATCCTCTTTTGAATTGTGGTGCCCAGAACTGGACAAAGCATTCCAGGTGAGGCCTGACCAAAGCAGAATAGAATGACACTATTACTTCCCTAGATTCTAGACACTATACCAAACTTCTATTGATGCAACCTAGAATTGCATTGTTTTTTATTTAGCTGCTGCATCACACTGATGACTCATGTTCATCTTGTAATCTATTAGGACTCCTAGATCCCTTTCACATATAGTTTTTGTAAGCCATGTGTCCCCCATCCTATATCTATGCTTTTCATAGATGTAGGATGGGGGACACTTGACTTAACAAGACTACATGTGAAAGGGATCTAGGAGTCCTAGTAGACCATAAGTAGACCACAAGACCATTTGTTCAGAGCAGGTTTGCCATTGCTTCCCCCTGAGGCTGAGAGCATGTGACTTGTTCAAGGTCACCCAGTGGGTTTCATGAGGAAGCTGGGAATCAAAACCTAGTTTCCAGCGTCATAGTCCAACAGTCAAACTACTATGCCATGCTAGCTTTCAAGCCCTCTTGCTTAATGCTGCATGCTCACTAGATGTGGAGCCAAAATTCAGGACCTTCTGTTTTTCAAATATGTACTTGAAAACTAACGTCTGTTTTTTTTTTTACTTTCTCCCAAGAATTAGAAGTCAAAGTATTTGTTACGGTGTAAATTTGGGTGAGCAACTGTGGCTTCATTTTTAAAATTGGCTTCAACAACCATAGTTCCTCAGTATTAGATATTTTTGTTACATCTGCTGGGAAGTCTTGATCAGAAACATACAATAGGGCTACAGTTGCCTACCTTGGTGCAAACAGTCTTTGCCATTGGACTTGAACAAATTTCTAGCATAAGCTTTTGTGAACTGCAGTGCACTCATCATATGGACATTACTGGAATCCATAAAAGGTTATGCTGCGGTATTTTGGTGTAACCCAGCACCAAAGCCAGTGTTTCTTCACCATTTGACTAATGCTGTTAAAAACAGTTCCAACTAGACTGAGGATGAGAAAAAGGAAGCCTGGGGTGTAAAAAGGAGTATCTTTGATAGAGGCTTTGTTAAGTAAGGTATGCCTGTGTATCTGTTTATGCTGATACAAACCAACACAGTCATGACTCTGAATATTCCCATATTCTGCACTGGTCAGTCCTCATCTTGAGTTCAGTGTTTGATGCCTCATTTTAAGAAGGATATGGACAAGTCCAACATGTGGCAGATAAATGTGTGAACATGAATTATTTTGCAGTATTTTGGGTAAAAAAAATCCAATTTCCTTCTGGGCTTTCTTTCTCACTCTGTGCGTGCTTAAAACTGGGCTTCAGAGCTAACACGTTTTCAATAAAAGTTGTCAACATTTGGTCCTAAGATCTCTCCTGTGCACTTCAGGGCTATTTTCTATTAACTGAGACCTGATACAAATGGGCAACAAGTGCTGTCCTGGGGCCGAAATTAGGGCTTGGGAGCATGGAGCAACTGCACGTTCCCAAGCCCTACCACGCCATAATGACGAGGCCCCATCTACACAAGGGCCACCATGATGACTTAAGTACGACGCAGCATCCAAATGACACTGCACCGTGCAGACATCATCAACGTGCACGAGGGTGCCAATGGTGCCTCGCGCGTGCCCTAAAAAGAACCTGCCAGGAGCAGGTTCTTTTTAGGGGCCCTGGATACTGTGGCGTTTGGTTGCTGCAGCCTCCGTGTGGGGCAGAAAGGATCGGCGCCTTGGCGCTCCTTTCTGCCATTTGTATTGGGCCTGAGTTGGCAAGCTTGATTACACAGGACAACACAACTATTAAATATGCACTGGAGTGACCATTAAGGCTAGATACTAACTGTCCTGCTGTCTTGTTAAATTATTTTTGGGTTTGGGGGGGAATTATGTTTGTACATGCAGACTTCATCCACCATGGAACTCAAGCTTCTAACGTGAGATGGTCGATTCTGAGGTGCCAGAACAGTGGAGCATTACTTCCTGTTAGAATGAATGTGACCGAGTGGGCTGAGGGGAAGTGGACGGACCTCTCCAATTCCTCATCACAACTGCCTCCGCACCCCTGGGCTGGCAACAACACCTTTTCTTTCCAAGGGGATCTCCAGGAGATAATCCATACGGCCACTCTGGTCACCTGTACGTTTCTTCTGGCAGTCATCTTCTGCTTGGGTTCCTATGGCAACCTCATTGTCTTCTTGTCTTTCTTTGATCCGGCATTTCGGAAGTTCAGGACCAACTTTGACTTCATGGTCCTCAACCTGTCCTTCTGTGACCTCTTCATCTGTGGAGTGACAGCCCCTATGTTCACCTTTGCTCTCTTTTTGGACTCTGCTGCTGGTATCCCTGATGCATTTTGCTTCACTTTCCACCTCACCAGCTCTGGCTTCATCATCATGTCCCTTAAGACGGTGGCTGTCATAGCCTTGCATCGCCTACGCATGGTGTTAGGGAAGCAGCCCAACCGGACTGCCTCTTTCCCTTGCACGCTCCTGCTCACCCTGCTCCTCTGGGCCACAAGCTTCACTCTTGCCACACTGGCCACCATGAGGACCCATAAATCTCGCCTTTGCCTTCCCACTTCCAGCCTGGTCAATGGTGAAGGGAAGATCATCCCTTACTTGTATGTCATTGACTTCATTTGCTGTGTGGCAGTAGTTTCAGTCTCATACATCATGATAGCCCAGGCCTTGAGGAGGAATGCCCAAGTACGGAAATGTCCACCCATCATCACAGTGGATGCCTCCAGGCCTCAACCTTTCATTGGACCACTTGCTGCTGGATGTGCAGATGGGGTCCAGTGTGCCGTCCCAGCACTGTACAGAAACCAAAACTACAACAAACTGCAGCACATCCAAACCCATGCCTACACGAAGAACCATGGCCAGCTGACTGCTCCTGCAACCAGTAGATTCCAGTTGGTCTCCACAGTTAATTTGTCTACAGCTAAGGACTCTAAAGCTGTGGTGACATGTGTTGTCATTGTCCTTTCTGTTTTGGTCTGCTGCCTCCCATTGGGCATCTCTTTGGTGCAAGACGTTTTGTCCAGAAACAGTGGCTTTATCCTCTACCAGTTTGAATTGTGTGGATTTACACTCATTTTTTTCAAGTCTGGATTAAACCCTTTTATATACTCCCGTAACAGTGCTGGGTTAAGGAGGAGGGTCCTTTGGTGCCTCCAGTACTTGGCCCTTGTCTTTTTCTGCTGCAAGCAGAAAACCAGACTCCGGGCCATGGGCAAAGGAAGCTTGGAGGCCAACAGAAACAAGTCTTCTCATCATGAGACCAACTCGGCATACATGCTGTCTCCAAAGCCTCAGAAGAAGTTTGTGGACCAAGCATGTGGCCCTAGTCACTCTAAAGAGAGTGTGCTAAGCCCTAAAGGGTCTGCTGGCCACCAGCATTATGGAGGCCAGAGTAGTTCCACCCCCATGAACACTCGCATTGAACCTTATTACAGCATTTATAACAGCTGCCCATCTCAGGAAGTGAGCACACCAAACAGCTTTCAGCCAACAAACTCTCCATTCGGGTTTGCCAAGTCTTACATTGCCATGCACTGTCACACAACAAATGACCTAGTGCGGCATTATGACAGTCCTTCTGCTAAGCAGATACCAATTCCCTCTGTGTAGGTCATGGGAAATGAGGATAATCTCATGTCCTCTGTATGTGGGAGGGCATACTTTTCTCTCTCTGCGTGTGGGGCTTGCCATGAATTGGCTGAAGTGTGAGATCTGCCAGTGCATGAATATATAAGCCCTTCTATACTTTGGGTTAATTTTGCCTGAGCAGGCAACTAGTCAGCTCACAAGAAGTAGGTAGGGTTCCCAGTCTCACTGTGCCACAGCTAGGCTTCCAAGCTTTCCTGTTCCCACCTGGGCAATGCCACTTGTGTAATTTTTGCTGTAGAACATATGTCCTGCCGTCTCACTGGTCATCTGTTTCTTCTTTTAAAAGGTTTCTGGTTACTTATCAGCAGTAGGTGTTATACTCCAAAAGTATTCCCCTGTTTAACTCTTGTCCTAGAACTCCAGTGTACAGGGTTACAGCTGCCTTTTAAAGATATGCCAACCAGTAATCAGCAGTTAATGCTGTGCTGTTTTAGAATTGAACCTAGTATTAATTTACTCTTTACAGTTGGCCCTTTGTATTCACAGATTCTGCAGCCACAGATTCAGTTATCCATGGCTTGAAAATATTTTTTTTAAAATTCCCAAAAGCAAATGTTGATTTTGCCATTGTATATAAGGGATGCCATTTTACTGCACCATTGTGTACAATGGGATGTGAGCATCCATAAATTTTCATATCCACTGGGGCGGGGGGGGGGGTGTGCTGGAGCCAAGCCCCAGTGGATAGCAAGGCCCACTGTATAAGGTGTTTTCCCAAAAGTGCACAACTTTAGTATGAACAAAGAAGGTTGCTTTTAAAAGATTTGTCCTCTGATTTATATGTTTTGTTGGTTTCATGGAGAACGTTTTTACAGGGTAGTTGATGGGAAGTCAAAGGCTTTCATGGCTGGCATCCATATTGTTTTGTGGGTTTTTCGGGCTATGAGGCCATGTTCTAGAAGAGTTTATTCCTGACGTTTCGCCAGCAGCTGTGGCTGGCATCTTCAGAGAAGAGGTTGGTCTGAGGAAGAGATGGAGAAAATGTGGGCTGCATATGGACCCTGAAGTCAATTTGAGGCCCTTAGGGACCTCAGTACCGCAAATTTGTCTTGCAAAAAAAAATTTTTTCTTGTGATACTCTGGGGGCAGTTTAATAGGTAACAATTTAATGGGGTTCTTTTGCCCCAGTGGACAGGTTTAATCCTAGGAGAAGCCTTTTTTTTCCAACCAAGAGTAAGCTGGAAATTTGGGCATAAAAAGCCTGAGAGCCCCCGAAATATAGCAAAGCCCCTTTCCTCATGTCCTTTGTGTTTGTGTAGGGCATTTTTATTGGGGGGGGGGGGGGGAGAGGTATAGAGTGAAAAAATTAGAGGTGTGACTGGTGTTGTAGTCATTCAGAGTCCCATTGGAGGCCAATACAGTACCCCAAAACCTGACAGTTCTCCTTTTCTGGTCTGAGGGTAGAAGGTAGAGCCATTTTGCTGAAGCTAAGGAGTATTTGAGCCTAGTCACTGCTTCCACGGGAGACTGCTAGAAATCCAATATGTAATACTTTATTTATTTATTTAATTGACATCCACTTTACTTCTTATACAGGACCCAAGATGGCTTACAAACATTTAAAAAACAGGGTACAGTCTTTAAAAAATTATTCATGCAAAGGTTTTTAAAAATCCAATTACATGAAAGGTCATTTGGAGGGAATCTTGAGTTCCATAATGGCTTGCAAATTGTTGCTGTGTGCCTTAAAGTCATTTCTGACTTATGGTGAGCCTAAGACAAGTCTATCATGGGGTTTGTTCAGAGTGTGTTTGCTTTGCCTTTCTCTACAGATAAGTGAGTGTGACTTACCCAAGATCACCCAGTGGGTTTCGTAGACCTGAGCCTATGTCCTCAGATGCATTTGTAGTAGGCTGAAGTCTATGAAAGCTCATGCGACCAATTTCTTTCAATTAGATTCAAAAGTGCTATTAAGATGAAGCCATTTCAAAAGATCTTCCTCAGTAGTTGGATGATTAACTAGTTTCCATAATTATGGATGAAATATTCCAGACTCCAGAGATGCTGACTGGTATAGAAATTAATCATAATAACCAGGATGTAACACCAACTTTAGTGTAAAATTTAACAGAAACCAAATTTAATAGAGATTTAATACATTTGCCAATTAACAGATGAAACAAGCAGTATTTACATTTATGAAGTCACAAATACAATTGTGGAAGTTACCTATTTTTATACAGCTTCAACCAACAATTAGTCTAACACAGAGATGGTGTGATCTCACAGCTGCCATGCTTGTTTGAACACTAATTAAAGGCACAAGTCAGATATACATAATCATGTTTTAAATAAGGAAACAATGTAGGAACATTCATCCTGAAAAATAACTGGTGAAAAGTATTCAGAGACATTGGAATATCAGTATGCAAAGGGGTCTTCTAGCACCTTTGAGACTAACTGTGCCAAAGAAGTTGTAGCATAAGCTTTGGAAAACTTGGGGGCAAAACAGAGAGGTGGAAGGGGCCACTTGAAGCCGCCCCTTCCGTAGACGGATTGAGGCCGCAGTGAACACAAGCTGCATCCCCAATCCACCTTTTCCCCACTGAAAAAGGAATGGAAAAGATCCGCTTCTTTTTCAGCTGAGGAAAGGGCTTTTCCTGCCCTACCTCAGCCCAAAGCTGGCTTCCAGACACTGTGGTGGCATGTGGTGTGTAAATGCTGTGCCACCGCAGTGTCTTGAAGCCCTCATCTAGGTGGTTGCCCAACTTCCGGGCGGCTTCAGAGCGGCATGGGTGTGTGCAGCGTATAAACACTGTGCTCCTAAGCTGCCTGGACAACAACATTTAGAGCTGGTCTGTTCTGGTTCTTGGTCTGCTTCCTTAAATGCAAGGGGTGAAGTCACTCCGTGCATCTGAGGAAGCAGACCAAGGGCCCATTCACACTATGAAATAACCCGGTGTGGAACCTGGGTTATTTAGTTGGAGTTCATATTGGCCCCAACTGCACTTGGTGCAGCTTGTGGGTGTGTATGTGTGCAAAAATACCAAGTGCACTGGGTCCCTTACTGCTTCTTTTTTTTTGGGTCCTGCAAGGATCCGGATCTTCAGTAGGGAGAATGCATTACCAGACCATGCAGACCATTTCTTCCTTCCTCTTCCTCCCCCTGGTCTTCCTCCTTCCTCCTCTTTTCCTGCCCCCCCCCCCTTGCTGCCTCTTCCCCCAGTCTTCCTCCTTCAGAAAGTCAGTGTGGTGCAGTGGTTTCAGTGTTGAGCTACGATTTTGGAGACCAGGATTTGAAGCCTGATTTGGCCATATAAACCCAGTAGGTGACCTTGGGCAAGTCACACTCTCTCAGCCTCAGGATGGCAATGGCAAACCCTATCTGAAGAAACCTGCCAAGAAAATTCCATGATAGGTTCATCTTAGGGTCACCCAAGTTGGAAATGACTTTAAGGCACACAATGACAAAGAGCCCTCTCACAGAGTACCCACCTCCCAGGGTCTTTCAGCCTTGACCCACCGAGGGGGAGAAGGAGGCCTGTTCAGACCACAACTGTGAACGGGCAACAAAAATTTGATTGTGGCAAACAATGAGAACTATGAGCCTGATTGATTAGGGATGGCATTGCTGAGGAGATCCCAGATCTTCTTGGTAGAAATTGTAAGTGTGAATGGCCCCAAAGTCTATGAAAGCTTATAGATTAATAGAATCGTGGCGATTACAAGGGCCATCCGGTCCAACTACTTGCCATGCAGAAATAGACAATCAAAGCACTCCCGACAGATGGCCATCCAGCCTCTGGTTAAAAACTCTTACCATTCTCTGAGGCAGCACATTCCACTGTGGAACAGCTCTTACTGTTAGGAAGTTCTTCCTAATGTTTAAGTGGAATCTCTTTTCCTGTAGCTTGAATGCATTGCTCTGGGTCCTAGTCTCTGGAGCAGTAGAAAATAAATTTTCTCTATCCTCAGTATGATATCTCTTCAAATATTTAAATATGGCTACAACTTTTTTTAAGCAGTTAGCCTCAGAGGTGGTGCAAAGTATATCTAGCCCAGACTAAGGGACCCTGTAAACATGGCAGACACAAGGTTTATTATAAATAACCTGATAAATCCAAATTATCATTTAATCCAGTGGGTTAATCCAGGCACCTTCAGTGGAGGATGCAGGGAAGCAGGGAGCAAGATGCTGAAGAATAAAGTTCAGTGGCCCCATGGCTGGCTTATGCCCTTAAGCTAGCTGGAAATTGAACCTTGGTCTCTAGAGTCACTGTCCAGCACTTAGACCACTATGCCATGCTAGCTCTCTTAATGTGCCATCAGCAGTATAAAAATAAGAATCTGATCAGTTTCTATATGTGGAATGGGAGGAGAACATCACTTCCTTTGTCTCAGACATCAAAATGTCTTGGGTAGGCTGTGCTGGGCATGTAAAACATGCTCTGTCACTGCATTATGGCCCTTTTTCCTTGGAAATTACTTTTTAAATTTTTTAAAAGCCTCTTTTTATCCTTTTTCTTCCCATGTGCTAAATTTCACATTAGATGTGTATTGTTGGGGAGTACCATTTCAGGGATATATATATATATATATATATGTTGTGGGAGTATGCTTCCTTGCATAAAGTATAGTAAACAAGGCCTTAAATCTTCTGCCTGAATGCTGAGGGATGTAGGTGTACCTTCAACCCTCCTCCTTGTGGAAATGATATCTTTAAGCAATTGCATCAGGTAGGGTTCTGTTTATCTGTTTTAGCCCTCTCTATAGTATGTGGCACCTGCAGTTCCAAAACTTTTCAAACCACAATGCAAAAGCAGAAAATATTTTTCTTTAAAGCAGCAGTTGAGATTTCCAGTTTCTGTACAAAGTCTTGTTTTCCATTCTTGCACAATATAGAAGCTCTTTGCAAGAGCAGGCACTTCTTGTTGTCTCATGGTTATAAATGTCCTTTTGTAATGACTGTCTCATAATTACTCATCTTTATTGTGTGAACATTGGTGTTTATGATGTATTGTTTTAGATAAATATAAAGCATTCATTTTTAACTGGTTGGTAGTAGACACTGTGAAATCTAGCATAGGCAAAATTGAGTATATAAGCGATTCTCAAAAAGTATGAGAATACTGAATATGTATGTATTGTTGCTAATACATTTTGCCATTTTCTAGTTCTACAGTATTACATGAGGGACAGTGCTCTTGGTTCCTGTATTTCTTTGGAATTTTTGCTTTGTTTTTAATTGCGGTATGCTTTGGGGATGATAAAGGGATATAAAATATGAATAAAACTTTCCCATATCCTGTGACAGAGATAAAATGTTCTGTGGTGTTTCAATCCCCTCTTCCCATGTTGTATCTGTATGTTTTTAAATGCGGTGGTTTCATATAAAGTTGTACTGGGCTTCATTTGACCCTGTTAAATTGAAGACATGGGACCAAAAATAGCACACCCAACGTACTAGGGGTTTAAATGAAAGCTGTAATTTGGCCACACAGCCAGGCAACAGGTGGAGAAGCTACATGTTCCCTGTTTCTGTGGTTTCTCTTGCAACTTCAAGCAAAATAGAGCTGGAGTTTTTCTAGATTATTCTGGGAAATAAGCTTGTGAGTGGCTGACACAAGTTTCACTTGCACACAGGATTCAGACTTGGCTCTCACCTGGCCCAAAGCCCCTTCTGTTTTGACCATGCTACACTGGCTCTTAATCAGAGCTTGTAAATGATAATCCCTTTTTATTACAGCTCCCAGAATCCCCCAGTTAGACTGGTCATAATTTTGCTGGCTGGGGGGATGCTGGAAGCTGTATTCCAACTATCATACACAATCTCTGCCCTTGATACCACAGCTGCCATTCTTAATACCAAAAGTTTTACAGGTGATGAATTTGATCTCTGATTGTGGAAGTGCAGCACTGTGACCCATGGCCCTAAAATAATATTGGGAGGGTAATATTAGCAGGAATCCTGTTATTCTGAACTAGAGTATACCCATTCAATCAGTGGTTGAACAGTAAGTCAACACATAGGATAGGTAAATCCCACTGATTTAATGGGTCCACTCTAGTCAGGACTAGCAACAGGATTTAGACCAGCATGATTATAATCCATATTTCCATTTCAGTTAGCTCTGAATGTTGTGTCTATGTGAATTGCCACTCTGTGTGTGTGATTGCACCCTGCATTTTTCTAAATAAAATTCTTAATTTGCCCATACCTGGAGTCCTCCTCAGTTATTACTGGTATATACAGGTGCAAACAACCCTGAAGGTTACCCAGCCTCTTGCAAAAGCTGATTTCCCCAACACTTAAAGTAATATTATCATATTTGGTGGGGATTCGTCCCCCAACCCTTTCTTTTCGCAACACTAAGGAGTCAGCCTTCTCATGATATGGCCAAAGTTTTTCATAATACAGTACTGATAAGAATTGTTCTGCTAGTTCAAGCTGTAGCTGCTGATTGTTGTTATTATTATTATCCAGTGGGGTTTTATTATCCACAGGCTTGCCACCTGTGGATTTGAGCTTTTGCATATGGCTAACCCTATTATTTTTAATGGAGGAGCTGTCGTGGCCGTGCACACATCACACTAGCATAGTAAACAGTGGGACTTGAGGTCTTACATTATTTTTGTTATCTGCAGGGGTGGGTGGGTTCTGGAATGGATCCCCTGTGGATATGGAGGAATCACTGTATATCATTACTATCATTACTTAATTTATTACCCAGTTTTCCCTGAAGATTGGGATTCATCTTCTAGTCCAGGTGTGGAGGTTTCCTGCTCCTATTAGGCCCTACCATTGGTTCTTTAAACTGGTTCATTGTTCATCTAGAATCCTGTGGCCTTTTGGATATTGTTGGACTCCAGCTCTCATCATTTCTCACTCTTGGCTATGAGAACTAAAAATGCTGGGAATTTCAGTCCAACAATATCTGACAAACTCTCTTGGAGTGTGGTGGAGTCTCCTTCCTTGAGGTCTTCAAACAGAGGCTGGATGGCCATCTGTCGGGGATGCTTTGATTTGGATTTCCTGCATGGCAGAAGGGGGTTGGACTGGATGACCCTTGTGGTATCTTCCAACTCTATGATTCTATGGTCATGGCATCCATACCTGGTCTAGATCTTGGACATACCAAAACATTATAGTCATAGCTCTATCTGCCCTTTTGTTTCTGTCTGTTGTTTATCAGAGGAACCCTGCCACTGAACCAGAACTCTGAGAAAGTTTCTTTTAATAAATGGGAGTCACCTACATGTTGACATATTGTTCAACAGTTGACTTTTGTGAGTATGCTAGTTGGGACTAACCCATAGGACTTAGGCCAGTATCCAACTATTGGTGGCCATGCTGGCTGGTTAATTCTGGGTGGGAGTGGTAACCTTAAAAATTAACAATCCCCAGGTTAGATGTGAACACTGACATTTCTATTAAACAGCAACGATAACATTTTTTAAAAAATAAAGCACTTAAAATTAATATGTAAATTAGCAAAATCATTTAATTAATATAAATACTAAAAGCACTGGTCACCATAGGAATTGTTGGAACATTAAACAATGAGCTATTACATCTATTTTTAAAGTAGCCCAAAATTCACAGTATTCCATACAGACAAAAACATCCTTAGGTAAGAAACAATTCAGCCAATAAGACTGCATCAGTGTCATCTACAATAACATCCCAAATCCACAAATCAGCTGACCAAAATGCACAAAATACATTTTGCAAACTTTCAAACCTCCACCAGCTTCTTCATCAGGCAAAAATGTTAGAAATCACACAGGAAAAAGAAAAATTATGACAATATTAGTCACAAGCCTGCATTTTTAAGATGCTGCTGTTCTCAGTTTAGGTGTTGGGGGGGACATTCATGCAGGCCTGCCCTTCCTCTTTCTGGCCTTGTGTGTATTTCATGACTTTTAAAAAAATGTTCCATTAGCAAGTCAAAAAGAGATTCATTCTCTTGAGATTCAATGCCATCTAGTAGCAGTGATATGAGTAAACACAGAAAGTGGCCCTAGTAAAAAAAAGAATCAGTATGATGCTTCTGAATGATTGGACACAGAACCTAGTTACTTTTGGGGTATTGTTCTGTACCTTCAAGTCATTTCCATCTTATGGCAACCCTAAGGCAAACCTATCAAGCCTTGGCAAAGTTTGTTCAGAAGAGATTTGCCATTGCCTTCCTCTGAGGCCGAGAGAGTGTAACTTGCCCAAAGGCCACCCCGGGAGTTTCCATGGCTGAGTGGGGATTTGAACTGTAGTCTCTAGACTTCTATCCAACACTCATACCACAACACCATACTGGCTCTCCTACTTATTTGGGCTGCAGAAGGTAGAAGGGTCAGTGAGAACTATAGTCATAAAAAGTAAATTTTCCAAGCTCTGATTCGTTATGATGATGCTTCAAAATGGCTCTTCTAGAAACTGGCCATTAGAAATGGTAAGATTTTCTCTGTTCATTGTTCATGCGCTAATGTATGTTTAACCTCTACTTGCCTTTATAGTCCAGAGAAAAATGGTCCAAACCTTACATTAGCAAGAAACATCCTATAAAATAAATGGTCATACTCCTTGTTCGTGGAGTTTCAGTCTCAAATGCATCCCATCCATTGGTTGCTGCATCTCATTGTCTTTTGTCCGCACCACTGGCTCATTGGTTGTTCTCAGGACAGCTTTCAACTGGCACCAGAAGAGTTTTTGCTTGTGTTCCTCTGGGCTCCATTTCAAATAGGTTTTCTTTTTTAACAGCTTCCTAAGCTTGCTGAATCTCTGTGGGATGCTATTGGGTGGCAGGTCTTCCAGCACCACCATAATGAGAGAATCTTGATTTTCATTAAGGACCCGATGTTCAGCAAAGTATAGCTCGTACTGGCACCAGCAACTGTTGACAAAGCTGGGCGACAACACAAAAAGCACTTTATGGCTGTTCTCAATGCAATAGAAGATGTTCCCAAGAACTGGGTGTCCTGGCATGAAGTCCCTCTCATGGTAACATACTTTAAACCCATTTGTTTCCAGATTTTCTAGCAGGACCTCTTTTGTCCAGGGTGCATCATTTTCACTGTATGAAACAAAGGCATCGTAGAGTTTGTCTTCTGCTTCCTCATATTGTTTCCGCTTAGCCATGCACCAGTACCAGCCCATCTTAATATACCAGGGGCCATGGAAACGCCAGCAGAGGGCTGTGGTGATGGACATAACCAAGATGGCCATGCATGCTGTAATACCCATTTGAAGGCCAACAGAACAGTGCAATATTGTTAGGTTGCTGTTTTCCACCAAAATACCTCGCTTTGAAGGTGGGAAGCTGCACTTCAGGGCATTTTGGCCATGTATCTGTATAGCTGGGCTAGCAAGATATGTGTTTGCAAACCAATATAAGTCGCAGTTACAGAAAAAATGTTTCCCTTGAACAGATAGAACTTTCAGGTTTATCAAACGGCCAAAGGTCTCCTTCATGATGATGGTAATGGCATTGTTGCTTATATCCAACTCAAGCAAAGATTCAGGCAAGGACCCCGGTTGCAAAAAGGAGATCTTGTTTCCTGACAAATTCAGACACTTCAATTCAGGCAGAAATTTGCCCGTCTGATCATATAACTCTGTAATTAAATTATGACTTGCATCTAGGTTGCTGAGAGAAGAGTATATTGTGCTGAAGTTCAACTGCATTATGAAATTGCCAGAAATATTAAGAGCTTCTAATTTTTGGTGTGTACCAAGGAAAGGGAACTGACGTATTTTATTTTTACTAATATCAAATTCTTCTAGTGACTTGGGAAGATGCCTTGGCGAAATATCTTCTATTTTATTGTTCTGAATTTTAACTACTGTTAAATTGGAGAAAAAGTTAAGGCTTGTCATACTTTCGATATTACCATTGCTTAAATCCAGGCATTGCAAAGATGTTGGCAAATTGGGGAATGTATTCATGGGATTATTGCTGAGGTCTAGAAGTAAAAGTCTTTCCATTTTCTTTGCAAACCATTCTGGAAGTTCTACAATGGAACAGTTTGACATTACTAGATGCTTTACATCCTTGGGGAGGCTTTCAATGGGAGTGCGCTTTGGGAAATCAATATATGAAACAGCTGAGTGGTGGAAATTGGGAAATTTTAACTTCACAGATCCAAGTGATGCTGCGTTGTATATAAAACGGTTTCCTTGGACATACATCTCTTCTATATATGCAAATGTTGTGGCAAACCATTGAGGTATTTCATTGATCTGAGTGAAAGATAAATCAATGCTTTTAAGGCTTGGGGGGAGACAGAGGTTTTTCAAAGTTTTAAGAGGATTGTGGCTAAGGTTTAAAAACAAGAGTGTGCTATTCTCCAGTCTATACATCTCTTTTACACATATAGAATTTGCAGTTATTTTGTTACAACTCAGATCAATAGCATGCACGTTCTTCATTTTAAGGAGCAGTGAAATTAGGGTTGTGAGATCCATTTCCAGGTTATTATAGCTGGCATTAAACTCTTCAATTTTGTCCAGTGTAACTTGGCAAGGTCTGGAATCCATTTTCCTCCTCAGTTCATTCTCAGACAGGTTTCTGTTTGATAGATCTAATGCCCCATTCACTGGGATTGCACAGCCTGTTGCCATCATTGCTATTGAAGGCAAAGATGTGTCATTGTACCTTTCATGACCCACAGCCTTCCACTTGGACATTGGATGCTCATGTAAATTCTCCTTGGCTGGTTCAGGAGACATTATTGCACCCTGTAATGAATGATCCTTTGATGAATCTACCTTGACTTCCGAGAATGTCTGAAGTGATGGTTCCTTTGCTAGCCTATTAGATAAAGTGGACACTGAATCTAGTTTAGAGCTCTGGTTTTGCTGCAGACTTGAATTTTCAAGAGTGCTGGAATGTTCTGTCATCCTCCTGGTCATGTTTTCCACATCATTTTTCAAGAAATGTGAACTTGGTCTTAGTGTTGATTGGTCAGGTTCTGAAGAATGATTTAAAGTGTGATCACTGGAGGGGCTGGAAAGATAGGTCTTTGGATTGTGAAATTCACCTTCTCCATCACAGGAGAGAATAATGAGGGAGAAGTACAGAGTTCTGAGAAAGATTTCCATCCTGCAAAAATAAAGAAAAAAATAGTTGTGTATAAAGAATAGCTGGAAAATAAAAACCATACATACAAGGGAGAGGGCCTGTTTGGTGGCTGCTCCCAGGCTCTGGAATTCCCTCCCAAGAGAGGCCAGGATGGCCCTATCCCTGCTTTCCTTTCTGCAGCTGATTAAAACATTTTATGTCATTAGACATTCTCAGACTGAGAAGGGCTGAACTTTGCTGTGTAATTTAGATTTTAAGATTTACCTAGAGTTTTATGTAGCATTTTAAATACTTTTTGAACTTTAATATGTAATGTTTTTAACTTTTAAAAATTGTTGCATTGTTTTTTAAACTTTGTATCAACATTTTAAATTCTTTTGTATTATTTTTAACTTGCACTGTTTTAAATTTATTGTTAGCTGCCTTGAATTCCTATACCAGGAGAAAGTCGGGATATAAATAAATAAGTAGTAGTAATAGTAATAGTAGTAGTATTGGGTGGAATTCAGTCAAAACCTCCTGTGATGGGATTTTTACATCAGTGTAACAGGGAGAAGGAGAAGAATTCTGTATCTGATTTGTACGGTTTGGACAATCTGGAGATTATATTTGGGGTTGGAACTGAAGGAAAGAAAAGGAGGGGGGAACTCAGTTTGCATGAGTGAACCTCCCCTTCCAGCACATATGGACATAGCTACAGTCTGTTAGTCCCATGTTTGCCTGGTCCATATCTGGTTTCCTAGCCATGTCAATAATCAAAACAAAGTATGTTCATGTAACAGCTGCCTCACTTTAATATGGAAGACGACTTGAAGGCACACTCTCCAAAAGAAACCCATTTCCTAGTTTTCATACCTTGCCCTTGCTAAAGAGATTGTTAACCACAGTACGAGTCCTTCCACAAGCTGGCAAATATGATTTTTTGTTCTAATTCTTGAGAATTTTCAGTTTACCAGCTAAAGCTCTCTATACATGGAGTTTGAGGAGCATGGCAGCTACTCATTCTGCCTTAACTTTCACATGTCTCCTGCACCCTTGACAATGTCTGGTGGAAGCTGAGAAGTGGCTCTCCATATGTATGACCTGAACAATAAGTAGCATTCCTGATCGCTAATACAAATGTTTTACAGCACTGGTTTTTCAAACTATTCCAGGGATTGCTGAAAATTTCTTGGACATTTATCGGGCTTTGCTTTGTGGAGGAAGCTTGTAAATGAGTCTGGACCTTGTGGCTCATGGATCACATGTTGCCCCCAAAGCTCTTGCACCCCAAAATCTTGGCTGAAAATTATTATTTTTTTGAGGGGCCAGGAAAAGAAAACCAAAAGCTCCGTCAGTTTGGGTTTTTTAAAGACTTTTGTGGGGTTATTGCATGGTGTTTGGGAGCTCTCCACCCTGAAAACTGTCAACTCCACATCAAAATGGCCTGAGAGGTCACCAGAAGGGGCATCACTAGGGGGTACAGCGGGTATGGTGGGAGAAGCCCACCCTTACTGGCAGCTGCTGGTGGGAAAGGGGTGCCTTCCAGGTCTGCTGGCCAGGTGAGAAAGTGAGTCTTGTCCCTCTTCCGTTCACCAGCAGCTCTGCCAGACCTGAAAAAGAGTGCCACTTGGCATCAACAGCCTAAGCTAACTATGGCACAGGCAGCCTGACTGGTGGAGGGTGGGTGGGTGACAAGCAACCAGGGGTGACAGCATAACACTGGGGTGACACCAACCCTAGTGATGCCACTGGTCATCATATCCATCTCAAGAGTGGGTTAAGTATGGCCTTGGGTCCCCATGGGCTCCAAGACTGTTTTCCCCCAGCCCTAAACCTCTCTGGCCATAAAAAGAAGTGAATTCCTTCTTCTGGACATTTCTAAGCTTCAATTTCTAAACTGGTTTCAGTCACACCCACCCACTCCTTCTGTACTGATTCAATTAAAACAAAACAATTTTTCAAAACCAGAAGTGAGGATTTCAAGTGATTTCCTGTTTTGCATGGTGATGGGGGGAGTAGTCCTTCTAGTGCCTGAGAAGTCCCAAGGGCGAAGGGCATAAAACTGGCCTCCAGAGCTGCCACAGTTGCCCATCAGTTGCCCTGGCATGACAAATAGCACGTGAGACAAAAAGTGGCATTCTTCTTTGAAGAAATCTTTCCAAGAAAACCCTTTGATAGATTGTCCTTGGAGTCACCATAAATGAGAGGCAACTTGAAGGCACACAACAAAAGTAAAATTATATATTTAATATATTTTTAGTCTTTTAAAATGGTTATTATCATTGTTTTAAGCTGATTCTTTTGTTAACCACACTGTGATTTTTGCACATAGGGCAAGACATAAATATTTTAAACAGACAGACAGACTTAGGGGTCATTTCCACTATGGTTTAAACCAGATCAATCTGAACCACAATCTGGTTTAAACCACCATCGTCCCCACTTGGGAATCGGTTTAGTACCGATTCAGCAAGGGGGTGGCATGGTTTCCCCCCATTTAACCCACATCAAAAAAGACGATGGGTTTTTCCATTCCTTTTGGGCTGAATTGATATATTTGCAAATAAATCGATTCAGCCCAAAGGGAACCAGGTGGATTCAAATTTGCCCTGGCAGTCCCCCCCCTGCAGCTTCCCCGACCTTTCCACTCAGCCTCTTGCCTCTCCGCCCAGCCTCCCTGCCTTCTCTGCCCCTGGCCTCCTTCCACCACCTCCTACCTCCAGCTGCAAGAGAAGGCTGCCCTCACTCCTCCTCCTCCAGCAGCGAAGAGGACTCCGGCCAGGTCCAGGACCATCCTGCTGCCAGCACCAAGGCCCATGGGCCCCATGCCGCCATGCCAGACACAGGCAGCAGGGGATGATGGGAGAGGCAGTCCAGGCTGCCTGCAAGGTCTCTGGAAGGACCCCACAGGGCAAGCGACCCAGGAGCAGGAGGATATATTACTGAAAGTAATGGCAATAGTTGTGACATAAGCAACTAGCAAAATTAAAATTATACCTTTAATTTACAACATCATGCACACAGCTTACATGTATTAGCATTGTTCATTGTTTTATTTGGTAAAGTGACAAGTTGGTAAGATGTGATTTTTAAGAGAAATTTTTTTAAAAAATGTTAATTTTTAAAAATTATTTTTTAAATGATTTTCTTGGGGCTTCTCCTTTTTCTTTCCATTGAGCCTCAGCCTGTTGTTCATACAATCTCTTCAGTGTCTTCAAGGGATGCATGCAAGTCTATTTCTGTCAAAATGCAGATGTTTGACCCCTTTAGAGTGCCACCTGGTGTGGTCCGCAGCCCTTGCACTGCAAGTGACATCTCTGCTTCCATAACAATCCAAAAAGACTTGTAGAACAAAGCTGGACTCAGCTAGGCAGTCCAAAAAGGGTGTTGTGCAGGGGCCATGCTAATCTTCTCTGTATCGTTCCAACTTTAGTATATGTGTTGCCGAAGCACATATAAAAAAATGCAAAAATTTTTACAAATGCAAATCAATTTTAAACCAGAAAGTTTTCTATTAAATATAATTGAAGGGAAAGAAGAAAGGAAGCATTTAAAATTGGTTTACACACAAAAATGGAAATTAAATGAAACACCCAACGTACAAGACTGGCTGAGGAAAAGATTAGAAATGATCAAATTGGATAGAATGACGATGATGATAAAGGAAAAATGGAAAGAAGGTTGGAACAAGGAATGGAGACTACTGATAAATTTTATAGAGAGAAAAGAATGGTAGGTACGTGAATGGAATATGTAAGAAACATAAAGAGAACTGGAAAAAAAAAAGAATCAAATATAAAAATAGTTGATTAAAATGTATATGCGGATTCACATGTAAAATACTCCTAATGAAATATTAGCAATCTAAAACTGTCTAGATGGCACCTTATAGACAATTTGCTGAAAAGAATTTGAATAAGATAGAAGTTTTTATAATTTTATATCATAACAAAAGTAATGTACGGATTTCAAAAGTGGTACAAGTACGATGTAAGGTTGGGATGCAATAAGAATAATTATTGCACAAAGAAACGGACTATGCAATGAAGAAAAAATTTTGAACACTAGGATAAGAATATTGTGAAAGATAGCTCAAGCATAATAAAACCGGACTGGGAAAATAGTACACTTAAGGATGTAATAGTAAAGGGCTTATTTATAGGAAGAAATACAGGAAAAACAGGGTATCATAACAAAATATGTAAGTTATACAGAGCTGAACAAGTGAAAAGGAATGAGATAATGTATATACGCTTTATATTTTCAACAATGCATAATGACATGTAATTTTGCTTTCCTGAATTAAAAAAAAAATGCCAAAAAGGGTATTGACAGTGTTGGTACAGAAAGGTGCTTGGTGTAGATGTGACAGATTAGGAGAATGCAAGATGGTACTGGAAGTCAAAAACTCTTGATAGAAAAGGATCAAAAGGAGCACAACATGCTTGAACAGATAGAAAGAAGCATTCTGTCCCAACTGCTATCCATTCACCATCATGGCATCATCATTTCTTCCACACAAACCTTCCCCTCTCATCTTTGACGTTCCCATTCCCATCTTTAGGATATGCAACGTACTTACGTTTTAAAGCCACCAGGCTGTGAAGATGGAGCTTATATCGAGCATGCCACTCTTGTTGTGGATGTGACCGCACCACAGCTGGGCAGATATGTCTTTGCATGCTTCCTTTCCTTCCCACTCACCCCATTGCATCATAGCCTCTGGGAATACCCACAGCTCATGACGTAGGGTGAGGAAATGCTCTTCTAGATCACAGCACTGGAAAGTGTCAGCTTACAGAAGAAGAGAGTAGGTGAGGCCTTTGGTTTTCAAGTATACCACTTGTCACTACTTGTACATGCCTTTTTTTGGGGGGGGGGGGAAATGCAACTGGGAAATCAGATTTGCATAATGCTTGACTTGCTTGCTTGCTTGCATTCCTTTAGTGAAACCAATGTGTATTATTCAATTTCTGAAAGGCAGTTTCAAATGTTCCATGTTAGGCCAGGAAGCTTGCAAGAGTGTGTGGCAACAGCTTCAGGTAGCAGATGCTGGGAAGCAAAGAAGAGGCAGTGCAGCCCCAAAGATAGTCTTTCTGAGACCCCTATCCATTTATTCTGGGATGAGAGAGGCATCCTGAATCTTCATTTGGCTAGTTGCCTTCACATATGATGGAAGAATACTGAAGAAACATTCTGCAGCCAGGCACCTTCTGTTTGTAGTTGTATGCCTTCAAGTAATTTCTGACTTGTGACCCTAAGGAGGGCCACTATGGGGATTTCTTGCTAAGTTTCTTCAGAGCAGGTTTGCTATTGCCATCCTCAAGCTGAGAGAATGTGACTTGCCCAAGGCCACCCAGTGGGTTTCCATGGCCAAGCCAGGATTCAAACTCTGGTCTTCAGAGTCATAGTTTATTACACCGCTAAGCTGTCTCTATCAGTACCCTCTGTAGTTTGCACTATTCTAAACTAACAATACTACGCTGTAGCCTGTGTGGATCTCAGAAGTAAGACCTTCTTGTATTGCTAATGGAATTCAAATGTCATCTCCTGGATTTTGGAATGTTTTGTTCCCAGTGCCACATGGCCAGGAAGAGAAGGGGCCTGCTTGCATAGCTATCCCCTCCACAGAACAACACACCACCACCTTGAGAAAACGCAGCCTGTGACTAACATCGTATGTTTATATGTTTTTGTCTCTAGTATAATTTTTTTTGCAACACTTTTGTCTGATGAAGAAGCCGGTAGAGCTTTGGAAGCTTGCCACATATACTGTGCACATTTTGGCCATCCCAATAAAGGTATCACAGTTGTGTGGATTTCGGATATTATTGTACTTTGCTATATGGCCAACACGGCTACCCCTGGATCTGTGTCTAGTGAGTTTGTGGAAGAATTATTCAGTCACAGAAGCAAGATTTTTATATGTTCAGAAATGGAAGGGTAACACACAGTTGTTGTACAGTAACACTCCAAATCCACAAAACAGTGATGCCTCTATTGGACCAATCAAAATATATAAAATAGATTAATATTTTGTGGATTTGGGATGTTATTGTACTTTGCTATATGGCCAACATGGCTACCCCTGAATAAGTTTCAAATGTCAGTCCAGTCCATTTCTGTACATAAAATGGAATGTGAGGACCATTTTGTCATTTGTTTCAGGCAGGGAATTGGATCGAGTTGGTCCTGTTTCTCTGGGCAAACTGGAATGCAGAAAGTCGGTTTAAGCTTACCACTTGAGTCACTTTCTCCAAAATGACCCTCATCTCTCTCCTAGCACCCACTTTAAATTCCAGGAATACAAGGATGAGAACGCCAGTTTCACATCTTGCGACATTTAGCTTTGCCTGAGTGGCAGCAACTTGAAGAGGCGTTCCTAAATCAGAGATGGACACTTCCTGTATTTAGCTCTGTAGAAACCCCAATCAACCTCTCCTAGGCCATTGTTGTTCTTTCCTACACATAGAGGTGATCCACAGTATCACATGTGTGAGAAAAGCACCAACGGCAGTCATTTGACTTGACTTTTGCTCTTTCTACATTGCTTATTACATATGTTGTTGTGTGCCTTCTAGTCATCTCTGACTTATGGCAACCCTATCACAGGGTCTTCTGGGGCTGAGAGGGTGCAGGGTGACCAGACCCCGATCTGGTGCTAAAAGGGGCAGCTGCAGGCCACCCCTTGGGGTGGTCTGTACAGTCCCTTAGTGTGCATATTTTCATTCGCATTAATGTATATTCATATATTAACATTTAACACGTTATAATGTTAAATGTTATAACATTTATCATTGCCTTGAGTCCCTATATTGGGAGAAAGGAAGTCTGTAAGGAAATCAAATAATGACGTAACTTCATTCAAATTCAGTGGTGTCACTAGGGTTGGTGTCACCCTTCTTCCATACCACACCATACAGAATCCTTACTAAAGTTTTTTGTACTCATGTTACTCATTCGTATACATCACTGAATGTAATGGTAATAGTTGTGACATAAACAACTAGCAAAATTAAAATTACAACCTCATACACATAGCCTAAATGTACTTTCATGTGGTCAAAGTGAAAATTTGGGAAGACATGTTTTAAAGAATTTTTTAATTAAAAATTAAATTAAAATTTAAAAATTATTTTAAAATAAACTTGGAGCCTCTCCTTTCTCCTCCCACTGAGCCTTGCCTCACTCTCACCATCTCTTCAGGAATTTAAAGCGACACAGGCAAACGACACAGCCCATTTGTGCCAAATAAGAAATGTTTGGGTACCAGTAGTGTCACCCTCTCTTAGGGTGTCACCTGACGTGGTCCACATCCTAGTGATGCTCCTGTTCAAATCAGAACAGTTTTATGTAAGTAAATTCAATATTTAACTCAAGAAATGTGCAAATTTTATAAATAAAAAGGATATGGGAAGATGAGAAGGGATCAGCCCTTTCAGGTTTTGTACTTCACCCCACCATTTGAGAAACAGTCATAGTCCAGCACTCAATTACACCACTTGCTTAAATGAACACTGATGAAGTGATATCTCAAAAAGCTGAAGTGATATCTCAAAAAGACTTATGTTTATTCTCTGAATTGACCTACCTTTTGCCAAAAGAGGAGGGGGGTACAGTGTATACTGCTCAAAGAATCTAACAGTCACTGGTGCAAGAGTTTGTCCTCAAGTTAAATAAATGCCCCTGCAAGTATGAAGCTCATCATACCACCCTGAAAACAGAGGATGTTACTGATTTCTGGAGCTAAAGTAGGATCAAGCCTCCTTAGTACTAGGCTGGGAGACCCCCCACAACACCAGATATCCAGGTAGGGATATGAAAAAATGCTGTCTAAAACCCTGGCAAGACAGAAATTAGTCTTGGGCTAAACGGACAAATGGTCTGACTCCATGAGAGAGGATTTCTAGTTTTTTGTGGTTTGTAATCCAGGGAACCTGATTCATAGAATTAGAGTTGGAAGAGACCACATAGGCCATTCGATCCAATCCCCTGCCATGCAGGAATATACAATCAAAGCACCCTCAACAGGTGGCCATCCAGCCTGTTTGAAAACCTCCAGAGGAGGAGTATCCACTACAATCTGAGGCAGCATATTCCACTATTGAACAGTTTACCATCAGGAAATTCTTTCTAATGTTAGGTGGAATCTCTTTTCCTGTACGTTTCAATCTGTTGGTTCATGTCCTAGTCTCTACAGTAGCAGAAAACTTCCTCCATCCTCAATATGACATCCCTTCCAATATTCCTCATACATTGTGGTTTCCAGACCTTTCACCATTTTGGTCGCTCCCCCCTCTGGACACACTTAGATTCAGATTTAGGTTGTGTGACTGGACTGCCTGATTCTTGTCATTCTCTGTCCTCTACCCTCATTACAGAGTTAATCCTCCAATTCTGCTGTGCTAAAGAGTGTGGCAAGAATCTCTGAAAATAAATTCAAGGCTCATTCCACCGCTAGAATTACTGAACTGGGAAAAGATTTTGGATTCCATCTGAAGAAATCCATGGGATGTTCTCTTGTCCTATTCAGCCATGGAAATGCCAAAGCCCCATCCTCACCTTTGCTTTGATTCCTTTTGGAGAATTTTCTTTTGTTTTCTGTTGAATTATCTCCCAAAGCGAGTGGTTACTGAGAGATGCCTCACTGAGCAGGAAGTGGAAAGTTTCTGTGGCCATCAGCACTGGTTGCACAATTGTCTCCAGACAGCAGGAAGTTCATGGGTTTCTCAAAAGCTGAAGTAGTGTGTAGTGAATAGTATTTACTGCCACAACAATGCTATTCAATGTTGGTACTTTACAGCAATGCTTGATTCCTCACCAATATCAAAATGAAATTTATAACAGAGATGTTGCTTTCATACATGAGTTGTGAGACAAAAGTGAGATCTGGAGGGGAAAATCCAAGGGAAGAGCAACTGCCTGAGGACAGACAGGAAGGCAGGTAGGCAGACAAGCGTGGGCCAGATGAGTGTTATGCAGGTCACTGCATGTACAGAGATGCTGAGTCTTCTTTGGGCAGATTTACATTTCTCCATAATGGAGGACTGCATTTGCCTGGAAATATGGGGGGAGAGCTTGGAGAAAGCTACTTTTTTTAGAGAACAACTCCCAAAATCTAGCATGCTGCCTGGAGAATTCTGGGAGTTGTACTTCAGAAAAATTTCTCCAAGCTCTGTCTGTTTCCTACTTTAGAAGTGTGTGCGAGGTGTAGAGTGCATGCTCTTTTGCCAAGTGAAGGTTTGTTGGCATATACTAAAATTTAGAACCGGTTGAGAGAAACTCCTGTGCACAGTCAGGCTAGAAGGTCAGGACTTTCAATAATAGAATGTGCTCCAACAAGCATAGATTGTCCTTTACTGTTGTTACCAAAATACTGTAGGTAGTAGAAGATGGTTTCAGTTCCATTCTGCATCCTCTTAAGAGTCAGAACTGAATCACTCAAATCAAGCAGATGATGCAACCCCTAAGGAAACAGAAACTCCTCCTCGTGTTACCTGGGCAAGTGCAAAAGTTTAGAGTAGTTTTTTTTAATTTTTAAAAGTTTATCAATAGCCTCTTATATACATATAATATTCACAAAGGAGTTCATGATAGCTCGTTGCTTTTTAGACGGGTCTGCTGGTGAGTTCTTTCTTGGCTCATCATCTCTTTTCACCGTTGGTTCATGAGGAGTAGCCAAAGCATAGTTTCCACTTCAGCTTTCAGGGCTCTGAACTAAGTGAAATCCTCGCACTACTAACTGGGTACTGAGAGTAGTCCAGATTCATCTGCTGTATCCAAAATTTTACAGATAACTGGTGATTCCACCTGAATAGGAAAAATATGCATTAGCAGGTGATCTGTCTCTTAACTGCAGTCACAATGATCATCATACTGTAAGATATATGACTATGACTGAATGGGACAAAAGATTAACTAAAAGGAAAATGTAGGGTAATATACCCTCACAGAAGGTCTCTATAAATCACGTAGCATAAAAGTCTATGAAGGAACGTCTGGTACTTATAAATTCTCATTTAACACTTAGAAAATAATGCAAACGTTTCCTGAACTTATACATTGTATATATTTACTCCAATTATACCATTTAAACCATCTCCTGGAGTCCAGGTCCATTACTCAAACCACTACACCACACTGGCTCTCCATTTACATTTTTACAAAATATTACACCATATTATATGCTGCTAACAATCAAAATATAAAACAAAGGGCTGAATTTGGATTTAATCATTCCCAAAATAATAATAATAAATAAAATATTTATTTCTAGCCCACCTTTCCTGTGATCAAGGCGGGTTACATACATGTGCCAATACAGCATAGCAATACAATATAAAACACAATAAAAACAACAAATACATTACATTAAAAATTGCAATAGCAATTACAAAAATAGGCACATCAAAATCAAAGAAACAATTAAAATGGAGGAGAATGGAGAGAGTTTCATTTTCTTAGAAGGGTGCACTCCCTCACATGCCTTTGGGGGGCCCTAGTCACCAAATGCCACGTCAGCATTGAGGAAATAGGTGACATTGGGACAGAGTTGTAGTGAGAACAAAAGCTCACCACCACCAAAAATTTAGGCCTCTCCCTTAATGTACAGGGATTTTATTGGGGAGACCACTCCTTTAGACAGAACTCCTTAGGATTTTGCAAAATTAAAGGTTGCCTTCTGCACACACACTATAAGTTACTATACAATGTAAAGAAGAATAATGGACAGACATATCCAAAGTCTTTTGGGAAGCTCTGCTAATCACAAGCGTGTCTTTCAAAATACTCTTTTCCTTGTTCTCCTTCCTTCACCAGAGCTGTAAAGCATTTGGATAATTTAGATAGTGAAAGAAAGAGGGACTGTCGTGACTTTTATAAAAATCAGTACAATCACAAATACAACCAGACAGAAGCTGAGACCTGAACTCCCTCTAATCTATTTACTTCTTCCACATTTAAATCAACAACAAGGGACTGCATAGATTTCAGCTGGGTTGTGCCCAGGGTTCTTAACACTAAGATGGAAAACAACTTTTTTTGCTTTAAACCTTAGGCTACCCTTTTCATTCTGTCACAGTGTGGGCTAAGCAGAGACTAAGTTTCTGAGAAGAGATTATTCCCATCAACAGACTTTTCATTCATTCTAACATTAGAAAGAGCTCATGTTTTAAACCTGACCTGAAAAAAATTTGAACACGAAAGTTCCATCCAACCTCTAACGTTCTTATTATCATGTAAGGTAAAAGAAGCATTCTAAATTGATAGGCTTTTAGCTGGACTCAAATGATTTTAATACTCAAAGTAGTTCAAAGACTACCTCATGTCTGCCTCTGAACACTCTTTGAAGAGCATCTCAAATAGTATTAATAAGCTTTTAGATTAAATGTGAGCTATTATTGTTATCACCATTAACTCTATAAATAAAATGTCTTGGAAAACAGTAGGTCTTATATCACATCATCCATTTCTTTCCTGTCTCCTGCGCATTTTAAAAAGATGCTCAGTGGAAAAATGAGTAAAGAAATAAAAGCTTTAGTATACAGTAACATGCCAATCTCAAGACTGACAAAAAACTGAATGTTCTGCATCTTAATTTACATGTTTTATGTAAGCAAAATGCATTTTTCATGAGAAACATTATTTCTAGGGACCAGTCTTCTTACATCAAGTTGACAAATACATACCCCAAGGATATACTGACAGGAGTGAGGTTCCAACATATAAACAGTTACAGCGTGAGGAGAATCAGATTCCTTGCACCTTAAAAACAGAAGTGGCTTTTAGCAAGTATCTTAGATGCAAAAGAATGGTTCTTTTTTTTTAACAGGCAACACCAAGCCCCAAGGTGTTTTACGCATTTGCCTCAGACATAATCCTGATGATGTTCAAAGAGTTGGTGCAAGATATCCTTGCCTAGCTTTTTATACAGGGTATTTTAAGCATCAGTACATCAGTCTGGATTGCCATACCATGAAATAAGCAATGTGGACACAAAGACACAAACTGAAATGTCCTAAAATGTCTTCCTTCCAGAGAGTCAAAGCAGAGATAACTATATACACCACCATACAAAAAGATGCTAGATTACTGTATGAAAATCCAGAGACAAGTCCATGCCTATGACTGTGCCCAGAGAGAATAAGCTCCTTAAGAAGTAGACTGAAAACTAACTGGCAAAAGTGTTCTTGAGAGCTGGGGTTATATGGATTATTCTGTGGCACAAGTTTTTGTGGAACACATGCAAGTATTTAGTAATAGTTAAACTTCTTTCAACTGGGCCCAGTGATCAACAAAAATCTGGTCATGCCATTCCTTAGAAGCAAAATGAGGTGTATTATAAGAACCTTTTGTTGGGGCAGACTATCCAAACCAGTGCTTCTCAGAGTTCCTGATGTAGAGAAACAGCATTTTCCCCTAATGTGCCAGGGATTGGCCCCATATTTGGGCTCACTGGTTACAACTATCCCCCACCCTTTCCAGGAAATTCATCACAGATTGGCAAGGTGATGGCTTGCAGACCAGCACTGGTCCACGGAATGATGTAAACAAACCCATCCAAAACAGAGTAATTTCAAGGAACAAAACTCACTTCAATTTCACTGTCACCTGTCGAGGTCTGTCAGTTAAATCACAAACATCTCCATTTCCATAGTAGTGTGACACCATTCTGTTAAGGGATTTCCAAAATAGAGTTACTTGAAGCTGAAAACTTTCATAACTCACAGATGAAGCAACAAGAGATGCAGCTCCTCACCCTGATCATCTCTAGAACTATTAGAAAGCACACAAACCAGATTACAGCCAGTACTGAATTTCACATAAAAACCTCTGAAAAAATAATATTTGTGAACAAATAAAGAATAAGACCATGCTCTGCAATTTGGTTCTGCTTTGGAGCTTGGAAATTCCTGTTGCTTTCAGATGCAATCTGTGGCCCAGTTTCCTGCCCTAAGGCTCTTTGACAAACTACCCCAAATACCCCAAACAACAACAAATCAACTCAGAAGTGAGTTGGAATTCTCTTCTGCTTTTGAAATGGAAATAAAAAAAAAATGTTAAGCAGTAGTGTTGGCAGTAGCTGTAACCCATTTAAAAGGAGGCTGAAGGCTTTCATAGCCGGCATCCATAGTTTTTTGTGGGTTTTTCGGGCTATGTGGCCATGTTCTAGAGAAGTTTCTTCCTAACATTTCGCCAACATCTGCCAGCTTTGGCATTGTCTGAAGATGCCAGCCACAGATGCCGGCGAAACATCAGAAAGAAACTCTTCTAGAACATGGCCACATAGCCTGAAAAACCCACAAAAAAACTATAAAAGGAGGCTTTTTAGGACAACCGTTCATTTTGCTTGTTGCTTGTGATAGAAATTTTGCCACATTTCTGCACCAACTACTAATCCAGAGAAAGGGAACAGGAAGGTTCACTTCCCTGTTTGGCAGGGAAATGCAGACACTGAGTAGTAACAGGCACACTGTGAAGTTGCCACTTGGTATATACGTAGCCCTATTTTGATTTATTTTCATGTGTATGTGAGTTAAGGAAGTCAGTTAATTTGAACAGGAGATACTATCTCACTTTTTCTAAGGAACCCAAAGAAATTTGGCGTAACACTGTCCTGCACTTGTCATGCAATCTTTGTAGATCTCATTAATCTGAAATTTGAGTATGTAATAGATAGCAGGGCCAAGCATACTTATCAAATTTGCAGATGACACCAAATTAGGATGAATAGCTAATACTCCAGAGGACAGGATCAAAATTCAAAATGACCTGAATAGACTTGAAAGCTGAGCCAAAGCTAACAAAATGAAATTTAACAGGGAGAAATGTAAGGTACTGCACTTAGGGTAGAAAAATGAAATGCACAGATATAGGATGGGCGACACCTGGTTGAACAAAACTACATGTGAAAGGGATCTAGGAGTCCAAGTAGACTACAAGTTGAACATGAGTGAACAGTGCGATGCGGCAGCTAGCAAGGCCAATGCGATTTTAGGCTGCATTAATAGAAGTATAGTGTCTAGATCAAGGGAAGTAATAGTGCCACTATATTCTGCTTTGGTCAAGCCCCACCTGGAATATTGTGTCCAGTTCTGGGCACCACAATTCAAAAAGGACATTGAGAAACTGGAGAATGTCCAAAGGAGGGAGACTAAAATGGTTAAGGGTCTGGAAACCATGCCCTATGAGGAACGACTTAGGGATCTGGGGATGTTTAGCCTGGAGAAGAGAAGGTTAAGAGGTGATATGATAGCCCTATTTAAATAACTGAAGTCATATTGAGGAGGGAGCAAGCTTGTTTTCTGCTGCTCTAGAGACTAGGACCTGCAGCAATGGATGCAAGCTGCAGGAAAAGAGAATCCAGCTCAACATTAGGAGGAACTTCCTGACAGTAAGGGCTGTTCGACAGTGGAACAAACTCCTCGAAGTGTAGTGGAGTCTCCTTCTTTGGAGGTCTTTAAGCAGAGGCTGGATGGCCATCTGTTGGGGATGCTTTGATTTGGATTTCCTGCATGGTAGGGGGTTGGACTGGATGGCCCTTGTGGTCTCTTCCAACTCTACGATTCTATGAATATCTGATAGATTAGATGGCCCATGTGGTCCCTTCTAATCCTAAAATTCTATAATTCTATTTTGAGCTTCCAGAGTGAGGTCAAACAGTGTAGGGTAAAAACAATATGGATGCAAATTGACTTTAAGATAAGTGCAATAGCAAAATGGCAAATTCCTTCTCTCCAGAGCTTTACCTAAAAAATCAACTCAAACATACTTCACCGTCTGCAGGCCATCATCTTTGAGGTGATATGTTCTAGCCACATTTTTTTGTGCCCAGTCAAGGTGTTCCTCCTTGTTCCATGTGCCCACAACTATAGTTGTTTTGCCATTTTCTTTATCCTAAAAATAAAATTTTAAGACACTGTTAATTTAGGAAAGGTTTCTCACTGACCCAACCTGATATAAGACTAAATTCTAAATTTGTTCAACCCAACAGCCTTGTTTTCAAAAGCTCTCTTATGCAGAAAAAGAAAAAGCATCATGTCACCATTTAGTAGCAGAATCTTTCAACTGCTGTTGTCACGTACCTTGTGATACTGATGTACATATTTGCCATAGCAGAATTCATACCTCCACCAGCCAACACCCTACAAAAGCCAAGGAACATGAAATTTAGGCAAATGGTTTTTGTTCAGTACTGCATTCAGTGTATCCTTAAGATTTCATTAAAATTAAACAAATACTGGAGTTACATGACTAGCCCTGCATGTTTTGCTCTGTGGAGGAAGTTCAGAGAGCAAATCAGATCCCAGTATTTGCTAACGGCTTTGAGATTAAAGGGAGGATTAAAGAGGTATTTCCAGGGGTCAGACTAGACCTCTCATGTTTTACAGATCCCATTCTATTTACCTCACCAAAACATAACATGGCTGGGAATGTATAAAACAAATGTACATATTATGCTATACTGTATATAAATTAGCTTTTGGAGGTTTTAAAAATATTTCAAAATACAAACAAATGAATAATGACTTATTCAAAGTAATGGAAAAACAATAAGACTGACAAATTTATGTCAGGGTTCTAACTTTGCTTAATTACTCACATCTCACAAGGAAATAACTCCAATGAGTTCCAGGTTGACTACCAATAACCACTACCAATAATAAGATGCACACTGCAAATTCACCAGGTGATTTAGGTTATTAACCAGACCCCTTCCAAATACATCTATATGGTAATAGGGGACTAATGGCTTTTTGAGAAGTATTAACATGCTCAATGAAACGGAATTATATTTTGTAAAATGAAGCTGCTTCTTTATGACAGCTCAGTGATTGTATGACGTTAATCTGTGTTCTAACTTTCACAAGAGATGGTTAACCTGTATCTGTGTCTGTAGGTGTTCTGATTGTCAGAAGAAGTTCACATGGTAGACTGCTGCTCCGTACAAACAGAACAAAAATCAATACACACAGAAAGCTAGCATATCAAGGAACAAGATTGTAGACTAGCATTTTGCTGGCATGTTAGCTTTCTATAAGGAGAGAATAAATGAGTATGGAAAAATGTTGTTGCTATCACTCTGAAATGGCACAACTCATATATAGTTGATCCAACACAGAGAAAACCAGATCATTATGTAGTCACTCAAGTTTAGCTTATCTGCATTTCGTGGAACTGTGCCATACATTTAAGTTGGTTATTCAGCTTATGCTACTTGGATGTATGCTACTTTCTGGAATGAAATTTCTGTTTTTGACAGGCAGTAACGTAGAATATAGTTGCTTTGAAATGGTTTGGATAATGAAAAAGCATAAAATGTAAGCAATGTTGCTTTAGCTTCTAGATCTTACTGACATCTTTAACCCTTCCCCCATTACTTTCTTTATCTATGTCTATGTGTGCATACCCACACACAAGTTTTCTTTCCAGAAGACAAACTCTTCCAATTCCATCTCAAAGCTGAAAATCATATTCTGAATTATGAATAAAAGTAGTTTAAATGGAAACTCTCTAGGTGTATGCATTGCCTCTTTCAGACTCCCTACCTTCTATTTCCCTAAACCTCTACATTGACTCAGAAGTTTATAGAGCAGCTTGTATGTGAGTGGAACATGCCATGGGAAATCTTTTGTGATTCCCAAAAGTGTTATTTTTTAAAGCTTACACTTATTCTAGAATCAAATAAAGTCAACTTTGGAACAGAGGAGATCTCTTGAAAGTTCAACTGGATTTTATACAAAACCAGCTCATGGCACAGCAACAAAATATACACAAGTATGTGTAGGAAGGAGGATTCAGTGCACAAGGGATATTTCTCACCCCATGGAAGCAGTAAGATCCACTAAGGAACTCTTTTATGAGCTGATCGTCAGTCAGTTTCGAGATGTGTGTTGTTCCAACTGTTAACAACTGGGGTGTTCCAACAGCAACTGGCTTGTGGAAGGAGGAAAATTTTTCTTCTTTTGCTGAATTAATTTCTTCCTGAAATTTAAAACATGCTCATGTTTGGATATGATAAATGTATTAACTGCACACATTAGATTTGAACCAATTCCAAACATATAGCCCTGTAATTTTGTTTCAGCTAGAAAAAAAAGCAAAGAAAAAGAAAAAAGAAAAAGAAAAAGAAAAAGAAGCAAATAAGTAATATGTCACATTAAAAAAATAACTGATTTATTGCATTAGAACCTGTAATGTGGTCCTCGGTTCAGAGATTATGACACACGCAGGGATGAGGAGAAAACAAGAACACTCTATAAGTAAGTCTAAATGGTCATGAGGTAGGTATTATATTTCTAAAATAAGATCTAATGTATACCAATAGCAATAGCATTTACATTTCTATTACATTTCTGTACCGTTTAGTAGTGAACTCAGCACTCACTTAGCGGTTTACACTCTGTAAGCCAATTGCCCCCACCAAGCTAGGTACTCATTTTACTGACCTATGAAAGGATGGAAGGCTGAGTCAATCTTGGAGCCCTGGGGTGAAACTCACAACCTTGTAGCTGCAGTACCAGCATTTAACCACTGTGGCACCAGTATATATAATGTATATATACAGGAGTGTATATAATGTATATATACCGTGGCTGTCCGCAAGAGTAGTAACTGGACATCACACAACCACCTTAGCTTTAATATACTAACTTAACATCTTTAGTAGGAGGAAAACCTCAAGTCCTAAACTGAGATTTAAGATAATCATGTCTGAATTGGGTGATCTGTTGAGGGAGGTGGCTTACCCTCCTCCCCAGAGAAGACAAATTATGCTTACACTGCCCAGTAGAAGAGCAGGTTGCTAGAAGGCATTCCTAATGCCCAAACCTTGGAGAGAAAATAGAGTAACCAATGTTCAGTGATAGAACACATGCTTTCGCAGAATCACAGAACTGTACAGTAGGAAGGAATCCTAATGTCATCTAGCCTAAATCGGCAACTAAAGCATCCCTAACATGATGGCTAGCCAGCCTCTGTTTAAAGACTTCCAGTAAAGGAGAGGCCTTCACCCTCTGAGGCTGTTCATTCAACTCTTACAATCAGGAAGTTCTTCATAATCTTTAGCTGAAATCTATTCTTCTCTAATTTGAATCAAGTGGTTGAAATCACCATCAACAGCTGCAGTTTTTCAGTCATAATTTGTATTTCATGTCTGTGTCATCAGTGCTGCACTAGCAGGTTCTTACCTCCTTGGCTCTCCTAAAAGGCATCTTCATCATTTCTTGCTGTTGCTCTAACTGTTCAAGGTTATGGGGTTTCAGTGGAGATCCTGGCAATGACTGGCAGAATATGTCATTCACAGGGGAAGCTCTAAACCTGTGGAAACAAAAATATTGACACAGTGCTTTTAATAAGAGCTGGATTTTTAAAAAAAGTTGTAACTCCCAGATTCTGCACAGCCAGTATGATCATATGCTCACAAGGAGATTCCAGGAGACACAGTCGAAAAAGGGAACTTTTCTAAGCTTTGGCTGTGGTATACAATACCCAACTCAGCTAAAGTTGGCAGAGAAGTTTCCTTAAATTCATCCATTGAATTCAGGAGGAGATGAAATTTAATGTGCAAGCCTGCAAGTGTGTAGGGTTTTTACCATTGTCTGTAGAAAGGGAGAGGTCTGTGGCACCTTAAAAATTCTGTTCATTTCCATAGTGGAACATTTTAGTACCATGTATGAATTTCATTTTCCAAATCACAGCACAGGGGTGCAATTTTACAGGAAGCTAAAATGTATTGGAACCATCTTTATCATGACAGTGGAATATAGTGGCCTCTCTCTAGTCACACCCAGTGCACCTGATCCAATTCTCTATGGGTGCTGTGATGTTTACAGGGAGCACTTGATTATCAGAAACTTCAGTGCTGAACAGAGGAAAATATGGCACACTTTGCAGATCGTTGGGATGAGTATTGCAGTGACTCTAAACCACCCACAAAACATGGACACTCATCAGCTATCATTTCCACTTCTGATTGAAATAGTTAATCATAATGTAAATGTAACTCTGTATCTCAAGATAATGCTTTTTAAATATTGGAATGCTTAGATCAGAAAGCAGTTTAATTCTATTCTTTCTTCATCCTTTCTGAAGGTACTGAAGTGGGGTGGATGCGGGGATAAAAGTGCCTCTTCCCTGCTGTCTACTACCATTATTTCACATGTCATAAAAACAGAACCTCAATGTTGTGTCCAGGAGGCATTTACCTCAACTGGATTAAGAAAATATATTAGATTTATTTTCCCATTTTAGATCCAGTCATCATGGTGTGTGCAACTCAAATTGCTTCGTCAATAAATAAATAAATAAGAAGAAGGAAAGAGAATCTGTTCATGAACAACTTCTCTTAACTTGGTTATGGTTTTGTTTTTGTCTAGTGTCCACAAAAACATTTTTTTTCAAATAATCTGTATCTCTATAATATATTTGTATAGTTTTTAAAAGTTGCTAGCAACTTTAATCCAATACTACTTTCAATACAGACCCAGATATTATTTTGGTTTTAACTAATGCTGCAGATTCTGAAATGTTAAGCTTCTCAGAGCAGAATGATACATTATGCCAAACAAGGGTTTCCCTCCAACAGCATTCTTTCCTCAAATTCTCATCCTTTCCCCTTGTTCCTGGAGGATTAGAGATGCCAAGGCCTGGAATAAAAGGAGGAAATTTCAGAAACTCCTCCCTTTATGCTTTCTTTCTTTCTTGCCTGTTCTTCATAAACTTGGGGGGGGGGGGGGGGGGGGGACAACCAAAGGGATTCCTTATAGTTCAAGAGTTCAGAACTTTGTAGCCCCCCCCATTTGTAACAATAACATTTTAAAAAGTAAATTCAATTTGTAATTACTTCCTGAATAAACTATAGCTATAATCAATGAAACATTATATTTTTGTGGCAAACCAAGTTATATGCAATACATCTTATGTTCCTAAAGTAACAATGATTGCCATTCTTTAAAAGGCACTAACACCACATGTGTTCCAATCCCCCCCCCCAAAATTCCCATGTTTTTCAGGAAAAAAATGTTGTTTTTTTCCCCCTCATGACTTCAACATTTCTGGGGGGGGGGGGGAAAGAGCCATTTTACATCTCTATGTTGGATTACTTCTCTGCTTCATGATGTCACCACACTGTGTAGAGCGCATATATCTGTGATGTGGAGTGGAGGCAGGAAACACACCAAGTAACTACTATCACTACCCATAATTTTTCCTACATATTGCAAGGAAAAGGGAAAGAACCTGACACAGGGATGTCAATTTCTGCAGCCACCCCATGGCAGGGGTGCTAACCTTCAACCTCCCTTTAAGAAGCTTAACTTACAGATAGAAAACTCTACCTGTATTTAGGATGGCTGCACAGCAGGGGAGTCAAAACAACTACTTCATATTCACATGTGGTGACTTCAGCCACTGACAGGATTTCATGCTTTGCTTCGGGATGGCAGACATACATCACTGAACTTGATCTGGGCAGGTTTTGTCTCAAGCTACAAGGTGTGCCATTTCCCATCCCTATGGAGTAGTATGGTGTCATTTGCCCTTCTATATTTTTCGTAGGTATCTAGATGGATAAAACAAAGGACAGAAAAAAGTAGAAACATTAATTTGGGAACTGCTACATAACAGTATGCTTCTAGGTAAGTCCCACTTTTGCTTAAATGCCCCAATGTCTTTTCACATTAACTTGGTATCCGCTAGGGTTTGGAAAAGGACAACCTTTTCTCCACTTACCTCTTTTATACTGTCTTTTTCATCTTCCTTCTCTTCTTGCTCTGGAAAATATTATAAAGCAGTAGAAAAATTAAATTATGCTTATTAGTATTTCTCAAAGTTGGCTTCTAAACAGGAGGCAGATTGAACTTTGGGGGAAAAATCTTCTCACATCTCTCTCTTGGTATAAAACCATAATGCACTGAGATATGTAACACAGCCAAACATAGGCAACACATTCCTTTGAATAACTATACACCCTTAGTATACCATACAGCTTAAATGTGAACATGGGTATTTTTCAGGGAAAAAATGGAGAGATTAAAAGAGTGTGTGCATGGATAAGTTTGTATTTCACCCTTTCCTGAGCAACATCCTTCCCACTAGTTGGAGGAAAATGGGACAAGGGATCTGTTTATCAAAGTAAAGCAGTGTCAGAAGTACTAAGTACTGTACAAATACACAGAAAAGAGGCTTTAAAATCTGGAAGTTTTGGTCAGCTTCTAAATGATCAGATTCCTCTTTTTATTTTCTGCTGTTATTTTACATGTTTGATTCTGCTCTTTTACTGTATGTTTTCTTGTTTTTCTTTTGAACCATTTAAAATGTTTTTCTTGAGAACCCTTGGCCTTAGAAGGCAGTATAAAAACGTCTCTGTTGGGGCAAGTAAAATGCAGTTTTCATTTCCAGAGGCACCGAGTTTGCCTTACATAAATGCCCCAGAGGGGACTTAAGATCACACATCAAACTTATAGCTTGGAAAAGTAACTTTTGGGATAATTCCCAGAATCTCTTGGTTAGTGGCCCCACTGGCTGAGGGAGTTATCGTGGTTGTATCTCAAGTCCCTAAATCTGAGGTCTTACCACTGGACATATAGGGCCTGTTGGTATAGGCTCTATTCAAACATCTCTATCAAAAGAGATTTTGTTTATGATGGATTTATTAATAAATAAGAGAGGCAGTGTGGTATAGTGGTTTGAGTGTTGGATTACAATTCTTGAGACCAGGGTTCAATTCCCAGCTCACCCATGAAAACCACTGGGTGAGCTTGGGGATGTCATATGCTCTGAGCTTCAGGGAAAGGCAATGACAAACTTCCTCTGAACAAATCTTACCAAGAAAAGTCCATGATAGATTCACCTTAGGGTTGCCATAAGTCAGAAATGACTTGAAGGCAAACAACAACAACATTAATAAAAATTGAATAAACAAATGCCCAGTGTAAAGAGGATGCTGATCCAGGATGGTGCTGAGTAGGTATCTGCATCTAACTCACTCACCCAGTTGTGTGTAGGTTGTATATATATTTGACACTTGCACTGAAGTGCCCCGAGCTTGCTAATGCACACAAGAAAACCAATTGAAAAATTACTTATAGTTTGTATTGAAACAGCATTTTGCTTCTGTACAAGGTAAGTTACCCAACTTTCTGCAAGTGGAGAACAGAGGAATAAAGTAGTGACAATGTATGATGGAATGAAGGAAAAGGTGCTCAATAACATTTAAATCTTCCTGGACTGGAAATAAATGCTCCTAAACAGGAATATTTTTATCTCCACAGGTTGAATCCATTGTTGCGACTTATCTTTCTTAACAAATTAGATGCAAAGTTAATTCTTCTCTTCATTCAGATGACAGCAACAAACCTGGATCAAGCAGCGCACTCTTCCGTAGCATATTTCCAAGATAGTACTCTTGAATATTGATTTTCTACAAAGAAGAAAGACATATTTGTTTCAAAACCACCACTCCTTTTCCAATACTTCATCTTTGTTATGTCAATAGGGCAAAAGAAACCAAACACATTTACGTACAAAACGTTTTAACAATTATTTTTATCTTGAAAATAAAAAAGCATTAATGTTACATACCTGTCCAGTTTCTTTCTCTTCATGATACTGACGAATATGTTTTCCATGACAGACTTCATAAGTCCAATATGATTCAATCTATTTTTTTAAAAAAAACTGTATTAACAAATTTAGTCAAGAAGTATTTTCAGAAAAAGAAAAGCTGCAGCCAGAGTTCAACTACTATCATGCAAACTGCTTTCTACAAGCTAGAAAGCGAAGGGATTTTCCACTTATCTGAAGTCTCAAACCTCATATATTAACATGTGATGCCATCCCCCCTTGATACATTAATAAAAATTGTTATGACATTAATTTTTTTTAAAAAAGAAGCTGCTTTATACAGTGGTCCCTCCGTTTTTGCTGGGTTGATTGTGAATGTGGAAAAACGGCAAATAAAAAAGCACTATTCTTTTTATCTAAGAGAACACCACTCTAGCAATCTCCATGTCCGTCAGTGTACCTTTATGGTCAACATCTGCCAGAACCTGATCAGAGAATCATTCTGGAGGACCTAGACGTGCCTTCTCTACAAAGTTCTAAGTTTTCCAGCACAACTCTATGATTAACTTCTGGCAGAGTTGTGCTGGAGAACATAGAGATTCCTAGGAAGAACATATTAATCAAAACTGTAAATAATCAAATTTGCAAAAGTGAAAGCTGCAAATGTGGAGGGCCAACTGTAATGAAATGTGTCACTTTCAAAATCAACAATTGCACCATCAGATTAGTGCAGTTTATTTAACATCCTCAGCACATCCTGTGGAACATGCAGAGATGGAAGCCAACCCTCAACTTCTCCTATTCATTATAGGGCAGGGAAAAACGCAACCTTCAGACCCCACATCTGTGATCCACAGCCATGGTACCAGCCCCCCCCCCCCCGGCAATTGTTTTAGATGCCATTTTCAGGTGATAATTGCCTGAAAATCTTCCAAAATCCCCCAAATAGGCATAACCATGGAACCCACCCCCAACTCATCTAAATGTTTTCTTTTCTCTTTTCCCCTTCTAAAACAGCAACAGGAGGTGATGCAATTTCACTTACTGTTGACATTTTGGAGAGTAAAACAAGGGAATGTAATATTTTGGCACACTTCTGTGAGGATGTGGCCTGCAGGTGGGACTGGCCCCTATGTCCCATACAGTTGCCCACCCCGCTGTAGGATCATTGTATCCATGTAAGTTTTGGTACTGGTATTTGTTTGCAGAAACAACTTCTGTATTACAGATCTTGTATGGAGGACAAATTGGAAAAGAAGCTGTGTGATGGCATGCTTTCTGAAAATGCTTGGCTATTAATTTTGCACAAAGCTAGTCTAATGAAAAGAGACAGCTCAACAACATGGACTTGTTAGAAGTTACATATTTAGATTTAGATACTTAGATACTCTAAGCCCTTCCTTGAAGCTTGAAGGCATGTTAAACAGTTCTGTCGTTACTAAAAAAGGAGAGAGGGAAAGATGTGGCTGCATCATGAAATCACAGACTTGCTGCTTAAGAGGCAAACATTTTGAGTATCTTTAGAATTCACTAAAGTATACAGTCTTGGGTCCCTGAGTTAAGAAGAAACACATAGCAGCTTCTTAACACACCCACCAGTACCCTGGGCTAAATAGGTGGGTGCCTCATGAAACAGTGCCCTTTCAACTACAAAGCACAAATGCTAACGTCCTGTGTGGTGAATTTTCTTCACTGTAGTATACCTATTCAAGATATGTCAGCCAGAACTTTGAGTGATTTAAAAATCTTTACATTTTTAAAGCCAAATTTTTGTCCAAGGTTTAATTCAATTCACACCCACCAACTTTCCTGAAAAACACAGACAAGACTAAACATTAACACGGGGAAGGTTCACAGGAAATAAATGTACAGTTCTAGGTTGCTTATTTATTGTACATCATTTTATCTCAGTTACTGATATAGATATTAGAATCTGGGCCCTGTGGTGTTAAACCAAGCCAAACCAGACATACCCTGTAAGAACAGCTGCTTTGTTTAAATAGAGGTTCCAACAATTCTGCAGGGCTAGGTCCCTTGTAATCTTTTTCTTCCTCCTAAAACACAAAGAGTCAGGTGTCAGTAATGCCTTGAAAGAACACAGAACATTGTAGCACTTTACAAACAGGGTCAGACATACCATGAGGCAGAATGAGGTGGCTGCTTTAGGCAGTAGGCCTTGGGTTAAAAAAAAAAGAGCAGCAAATTTGTTAGTTATTTAATTCACTCACTACTTTTGCATTTTTCCTGCCAGGGATTAGTAAAGAAGCTTGTGATACTCCTTGCTTTGCTTACCAGAAACAAAACAACAAACAAAAAACCACCCATGGCTGGTTTAAGTAGTAATGCATCTTGGGGTGGGTGGGTGGGGATTGCTATATATTTTACTGCCTCAGGAAGCAAAATGTTTTTTTTACAAAAGGGATGGCTTTATTCATTTTATTAGGCTTCTTAAAACATGCGTAAAAACATCATTATTGTAAGACATAGTAAAAAAATTAGATAGAACAGTTTCCTTGATTGGTTTTAACACTGGTTAGACAAGAAGTACATGTCCCCAAATCCCATGTGCTGAGGTTTCTCCCACCATTCCTAGACATTACAGTAACTTCCCACAGGGGCCAACAATATGCCTTGGGAAGAAACCCACAAGGATCTAAGGGAAACAGCACTGTCCAGCAACTGATACTGAAAGCCATACTGTATTCCCTCCTCATGTAGGTGCACCCTCCACAAACTGGATTTTCTACTCCAAAAAATTGTACTGAGTTAGCACAATCCACATGCGTAACTCTAAACAGATATTCTGAATGCACGCATTAGTTGTGTGCACTTTTATATCTTTTTGTCTTTCTTGCAGTCCTGCGTAGAACCATATTTATGTATCCACACCCATAAAAGTATTTTAATTTATTAGCATTTTGCTTCTGGAGCAACCCTAGTTTATTTTACACTGCAGAGGATACTAGAAATACTTTTTGCAATGAAGTACACAAAACAATAACAAACAAAATATAAAATATAAACATATTTAATAATATGTGTTAGAAATTTATTACAAACCACTTTAAAATTAACCCACCAAAAACCATTACTTTCTTCACCCCTAAGTTCTAGGTAAGTTTTTTTGTGAAAAAAATGTCAACCACTCATATCTTAGATACTTAGAAGATAATAAAGCAGATATTGAAGTGTTCCAAATACACATGAACCCAACATTCTAGCACCTTTCAAAAAGTGCAAGCATGATCTCATTTTAATCCTGCTTAACAGGATATCTGCTCTGGACAGTTTACAAAATCACATCATTTCCTCCAACCAAGTTGGCAAACATATTTCATACAGCCAGCTGGTAAGATATAAACATCGGTGTAACATCCAATAAACCAATATATCAAGTCAACAGAGGAATGCAAATGATACATTGAAACCCTCCCTTTAAATAAACATTTTCCCCTTTTCAGATGATTCAAGCTTAGACCTGACTGGAACAGGAGTAAGTGATGTTTGGCTTGTCAGCACTATAGGACTATATGTTCCATCATCCTTACTGGCTATGCTGGCAAAGACCAGTGAGTTGTTGTTATCAGTCTAGGTCTCACCATGTTAATCTTAAAAAGAGAAGTCCAGGCGAAATCATAATGGCTCTCATCTGAAGACTTGAGAATTTATTCAAAACCAAAATGTTTAAGATATGTTTTGTATTTAAGTTTCTTCTTTAAGTAATATCTCTGGAAGACATCTTTGGCTTAACGCAACTGAATCGCCAAAGCATCTCTTTACTCTGATCTTGGTTCCAAAATAGCACACCCAAGATCAGCTTATCCAAACTGTTCCAAAGGGGACTAAAAATGAAACATGCTTTGGAAATCATGCACACAGTTATATGCTTCTCATGACACCACTCACAGCTGCTAAAATTGATTTAGTGTATTCTGTGCATTATAAACATTTTACAGTCAAGTAGATTAGTAAGTTTTATATACAAACACTTGCTGGAGATCTGTTGCTCCAATAAAGAGACCACTTGCCTCATCTCCATTAGCTAATACTGGAAGAATGCACTTGTATTTTTCTTTATCTGCCGTTGTCATGATGACATAATGATCTTCTTTGTACAAAACTCCAGCAGTAGGCTAAAAAAGGATGAAGAAAGCACACAGGTTTTACTTGGATGTAAACAAAATTTAAAAATAAAATTATGATGACAGATAGTATAAAATATATCTGTTGGCTCATTACTGAAATAATATTTTCATAGCACTGAACCTACTTTTGAAGCTGCAGCTTGCTCTACTGGTTTATCAAGTTGTCCATTGAGCAACATAGTGTTGGGAAATGAAAAACAGAAAATAGCCTCTTGACTCTATGATAAACTACAAATATTACTTAAGCTTTAAGAACAGTAACCTTAATTAATCCATTTTTTTTGTTTTGTTTTTTGCTGTGTGCCTTCAAGTCGTTTCTGAATTATGGCAACCCTATCATGAGGTTTTCTTGGCAAGATTTGTTCAGAGAAGGTTTGCGATTGCCTTCCTGGGTGTGACTTGCCCAAGATCACCCACTGGGTTTTCATGGCCAAGCTGGGCATCAAACCCTGATCTTCCGAGTCACAGTCCAACACTCAAACCTTAGTAGCTCTCAATACCATTCATCAATACCAGTCCCCCCCCTTTTATATTGGCCAAAATAATAATAATAATAATAATAATAATAATAATAATAATAATAATAATAGGCAAATCAAACAATATTATTGATTGAATAGCTACTGGTGGGCTATACAGTTGGCCCTTCTTATACATGGATTTTTATACACAGATTCAAGCATCCACGGTTTGAAAAATGTTAAAAAAATGTATAAATTTACCTTGATTTTCCATTTTTTATAAGGGAGGCCATTTTGCTATGTCATTATATTTAATGGGACTTGAGCATCCACGGATTTTGTTATCCACGGGGGATCTTAGAACCAAACCCCAGAGTATAACAAGGCTCCACCATACAGTACTGTTAACTTTCAAGAGTCTTTTTCTAATTTGTATTCTTCTCATTTTGATCAAGATAAAGCAAGCAAAGAGAGCCAGTCTGGTGTAGTGGTTTGAGGGCTGGACTACAAATCTGGAGATCAGAGTTTGATTTCCCGCTCAGCCATGGAAACCCACCGGGTGATCTTGGGTGAGTCGCACATTCTCAGCCTCAGAAACCCCATGCTATGTTTGTCTTAGGGTTACCGCAAGTTGGAAATGATTTGAAGGTACACAGCAACAACAAAAGGTAGAACAAGCACAACCTTTTATGGTTCAGACCTAAGCACAACTGTTCATTCACTGGCTCACAACGATATACAACCTGAGATGTGAACATCCAGAACTGCTCGAGTGCCACATTCTGGAGACTTTATATTTCTGAATGTTCTCTCTAGCCCCAGAACATTCTCCCCATTTTAACTATAGGCTGAGTATCCTTCATCCGAAATGCTTGGGACCAGAAGTGCTTTGGATATCAGATATAGGGATATGTGCATATACATAATGGGCTACCTTGATTGGAACGAAGTCTAAACATGATATCCATTTATGTTTTGTATAAACCTTATTCACAAAGCCTGAAAGTAATGTCATACAGACTATATTAAATATCTTTCTGCGTGAAACAAAGTTTGTGTACACTGAACCATGAGAAACCAAAGGTATCACTATCTCAGCCACCCACAGGGACAATTTTGGAGTATTTTGGAATTCCGTAGAAGGGAGATTCAACCTGTATTTCCTTTTCTTTCCATTCTCTGCCGTGGCATAAACAAGTAGAATGGACATTGTTCTTGAAGGATTCAACTGTTGAGAAAGATATATAGCAGGGATGGGAATCATGCAGCCCTCTAGATGCTGCTGGACTTCAACTTTCAGCATCTGGAGGGGCACTTAATTCCCAGCGACATACAGAAATTCAAGATTCACATGGCATGTAAATAGGCCTGTCACACAGATTGTCTAAAATGCTGCTGTCTTGATTTAAAAAAAAAAAGGTTTCAAGACAAATCAGCTAAAATATGAGGCAACAGCCACTATGGCAGACAGAGAAAAAAGTCCCAGTATGGCACTTCTACATGTAATAGTTACATGATATTTTTGTTAATTTTAGTCAGTTTGAAATTGCTGTCCCTATTATTTGCATTAATGTGGTTTATCTCTAGATAATCTTACAAATGTATTGTTCTAATTAAATATAACAGCCCCTTCCCCAACACACCTGTTTTTCTTCTCACAGCTACACAGCCTGTTTACTTTATCAAGTACTACTGTGATGGTGTGCCTTCAAGTAGTTTCCGACTTATGGCAACCCTAACGCAAATCTATCATGGATTTTGTTGGCAAGATTTGTTCAGAGGAGGTTTGCCATCCACATTCTGTAAAATTCATGGATTGTATTTTCATGCTATGTTCAAGCTATGATTGGTTTTGACAAGAGATATTTTAAGCCTCCACCTTCATGGTGGCAATCCTTTGCACAAGGCTACTAATAGCTCACTGCATTTGTAATTTTGGGATTCAGAAATATTCCATTTATCCTCCCCCCCTTTTAATTTTTATCAGTCAACAGTGAACAGCTCAACTTTTTCTACTTTGCATAATCCTGTGGTTCATTTACTTTATAAGTTTACAAAGCATGAACCTGTCAACGTCAAAGATCTCTTTTACAATGTAAATGCTGTGAAGTCAAAGGTTTTCATGGCCGGCATCAATAGTTTTTGTGGGTTTTTCGGGCTGAGTGGCCCGAATTCTCTGAAAATGCCAATCACAGCTACTGGCGAAACGTCAGGAATAAACTCTTCTAGAACATGGCCACATAAACCGAAAATCCCACAAAGAACCAATGTAAATGATCTATGTTAAGTGAGAGTACAAACTCGGGATTGCTTAAGAAGACAACTAGTAAATCGAGATGAACAACCTGAACAAGAATCACAATGCCTTGTTCCTCAGAGACTGACTTTCACTAGGAGACAAGAATCAACTTTCTGCAAATTCCTGCTCTTGGTTCATAGCTAAACCAGTCTTCCCTGTCCAGAGGTAACATAGGTCTCTATGACAGATGCTGAGTTATGTGCGCTGTCTTCTTGTTCTAACTGATGGCAGCCCTTTTCTGTAAGAACAATCTTGCTGGGCCATACTAAAAGGCCACCTTATTCGGTATGCTGTTGCTTAACCGCTTGAAAGGAAAGGAAGCCACAACTATCACGTCCTGCTCATCCTTCAACATGGCCTGGGAATACACTATCTTTGCATGCAGTGTCTCTATTTAAGGTATTATAGCAAAGGTATCTTAGGGGAAAATATTTCAAGTCACAGCAAGAGCATTTATTTATTTGTGCAACATAAAATAGCAAGTCCTGTACCTTTAATGGTTGCACAGAAGAGGGAATTTCAGGAAACGTTGCTTGTTACCTGGTTGCATGACAAGCATCTCTTCAAATCCCCCTTTTTACACAGCCATTAAAAGTAACAGAGACCTGGCAACTTTAATTTTGGAAGAACTTGTTACCAGCAAGGCAAAGGGACCTTGTGTCACCTTTAATTGAGAAAGAAGTTGTCGCATAAGCTTTCATAGACCATGCATTGGAGCAACTACATAAAGTCTACAAAAGCTTATGCTGCAACTTATTTTGCACAGTCAGGGGTAAAAAAAGACTGCCCCGAAGGAGCCCTGTCCCTCCGTCCCTTTGATTGCTGGGTTAAGGCTGTGGCAAATGCATGCCACACCCCCAGAAAGCGGCAACTTTTTGAGCTGGGAAAAAGCCGGTTTTCTGCCACAGCTGCAGCTTTTTGGGGCTACTGCGGCGTGTGGCGTCCAAACGCTGCGCTGCCATTTCATTGGCAGCTTTGAGGCACGCATTCGTCTAAATGCTGCCAGGCCAGCTGTTTTGCCCCTTAGTCTCAAAAGTGCTATAAAATCCCTTTGCAGACTGATATCCCGACTAACACAGCAGTGTCTCTGAATAGAGACTTCCTCTTGTTGTTTAAAACAACAACAGCAACAAGAAGCTGCTTCCTGGCTGCCAACCTTGAATGTGGCAAATGCCGACGGTCCCTTGTTGGCATTTTGAACAAAGGGCAGCAATGCTGTGCCTTTAGAGCCGTTCTGCAGGAAGATGAGGAAGGAGGCCAAGGCTGGTTTTAGGCTGAAGAGGGAGTGAAAGGCCAGGAGAAATCCTTCCAGAACCTGGCCTCCGAGCACAAAACGATGCCCACCAAGAACGATGGATTCCAGCCACAAAAGCAGCCATTGTTTTGAGTGGGTTCTTCCGCCGGAGAGGAAATCCCAGCAAACACTCTTGGCCACAAGCCACCTGCATCTGCACTGAGGCATAATCCACTCTGAGAGCGCTTTAGCTGCCCTGCTCAGTGCCATGGGATGCTCTCTGACAGAGGAGGCTCAATCTCTGGCAAGACTACAGACCCTGGAGCTCCATGGCAGCTAAAGGGTCTCTAACGGCATTCTCTCTCCCAGACTGCCCTGCCCTTCGGACCCACCAGACTGAGCTCGCTCCCGGGCCAAGTGACTCGGAAGGGGACGTCGTCGCTGAACTGCGGGAGCGACCGGCCTCCCGCGCCCTCCGCCGCCCGCGCCTCCCACAGGCCCCACAGCAGCGCCACCAGCAGCAGCAGCGCCAGGCCCCCCGGCCGCCGCCGCCTCAGCGCCAACGCCGGCGCCTCCTCCGTCTCCTGCCGCCAGCGCCGCCTCATCCTCGCTGTGGAAGCCCGGCCGGGAGGCCAAGCGCCCGCCCCGCAACCTCACAGGAGCCGGCCACGTCTGCTTCCGGAGGGGAAGGCCGTGACGTCACTTCCTGCCCACTGAGCAATCTCAGGACTTCAACTCCCACAAGGCCCTGCCGCTTCGCCCAACGGCTAAGAACTCTGGGAGATGAAGTCCAAAGTTCATCTGAAGTCGGCCTTCCACACTCGCGGCTTTGATTAATAGGTTCCTCTCTAGGAAACTCTAGGTCCTTCTGTGCAACTCTATGGCCACTTTCTGGAATGGAGAACCTGGAAATTCCTAGAAAGGATGCTTCTCTAGGAACCTCTAGGTCCTCCGGCGCAACTCTATGGTCAACATCCAGCAGATGTTACACTGGAGAAGTTCTTGAAGGTCCCAAACACACTGCAGAAACAATCCAGTCTGAGACCGTATTAAATCCCTTAAAAGAGCACAGTTGTGGTGGGGCACTGGTCTAGATGACTGCACTGCAGTCTTATTATAGCTCTGCTCTTCCACTGTAACTGCTCTGGCTGCCTCCTGCTGCATTCTGGGATTCGCAGTTCAAACACGGGTCCATTTAGAATTCTCAGCCAGAGAGCTCTTCTCTCTCACTGAACAAAAATTAAAATAAAGAAAACAAGATGGTGAAGCATCATGGGAGAAGTAGTTTACTGTCGCTTGGAAGGCAATAAGCCAAGCAATGGTATTGACACTTGGATTCACACTCTGACAAAATCTCTACGGAAGGAAAACGGTGCCCCGATTCACTCAGATGAAACGGAACTTCATTTCCCATCAGCCTTTGTCAGTAACTACAGAGGCGAGGGATCATGGGACTCGTAGTTTATTGACACTGGGAGTCCTTACAGGTCATAAGTGCCTCATAGAGATAGTAAGAAGTAGAGTCACTCAGCCTGAAGGCCCTTACAGTATTGCCTTTTTCTCAGATCCACACCGTACTTCCTTTCACCATAGAAACAGTACAGCCTAGAGCGGCGCTGCTTAAGTATTTGGCCAATAGCGTCGTTCCATTTTTTTTAATACAGTATCCGGAAGTTCGGTCTCTGAGGCGCTCTATAATTATTATATTTATCTAGATTTCCCCTGCTCCTTCCTTCCATTGATTCAAACGGGAAACAGCGCTATAATGTAACGCCTTCCTCGTATCAACATCCGGGCCAAACAGAAGCGCGTTGCCTGAGGAGGAGGCGAAGAGAGGTAAATTTGTGGGAGCGAGAGAGGGAAGAAGAAGGCCGCGGCGAAGAGCAACTCCGATTTCGTTTTTTTTTGCTTTCTGCGCAGGTTTGTCCCTTCCGCGCACCCATCTTTTGTTAACCGACGGCGGAGGTAGTTTCAAGGCCTGTTCTTTGTGAGGGCGAACACTGCTCCCGCGCATGCTCTGTTTGTGGCGGCGCATGCGCAGTAATTTTTTGGGTATTTTCCAACGTTTTGACAGTTTGAGACCGCTTTGGCTCCATGCGAGGAATTCTGGGAACTGTAGTTTTGTGAAACATTTAGCCGCCTCTGTTAGAAAGAGGTCTGGTTCCACAATAAACTACAATTCCCAAGGTTCCCAAGCACTGAGCCAGGGCAGTTTAAACGGTCTCAAACTGGATTATTTCTGCAGTGCATTTTAGGACCAAAGACTGTGAAAACCTATGCTACAACTTCTTTTGTACAGTCAATAACAACAAGAACAACAATAAATGTCATTTCTTTCCCGCCTCTCCTCATGTTAAAATACAAAACACGATTAAAAGACACTATTCGTTTATTTGTTCCATTTTTGTTTTGCTCACAAGAGAGAAACGTTTTTTAAAAACATAAAAAATACAGTAAAAGAAATTAGAAACAGTTAAAACCATCTAATTGAAACAGTAGAAAATTAACAAAAACATATTAAAACAATTGATGCACCCCCCCCCAAATCAGGGGCAATTGATACCTCAAAGGGATCATGCAGTGCCTTTGAGACTTAGGGGCTCTATAGACCGCCTCGACAGAGCGGTGTCCTGCTGCCCCTTTGAGCGCCGTATTGAGGCTGCGGCAACTGCAACTGATCTGGTGCTTTACCGGCTCTAAAAACGGCCAAATGCCACTCCTTCTGGAGCTGGAAAAAGGTGTTCTTGCTGCCGCTGAGGCACTTCTTGGTACTCCTTTTGGTGTGCGTCATATCAACGCCATAATCCCACCCATCGCGCAAGTGGCATAGGGGCATGCGTCGTCCAAATGCCACACTCCCCACACCGGCGCTTCAAGCCATCTGTACAGCCCCTTATTTTAAGAATCATAGAATCATAGATTTGGAAGAGACAGCAAGGGCCATCCAGTCCAACCCTGTGCCATGCAGGAAATCCAAATCAAAGCATCCCCAACAGATGGTCATCCTGCCTCTGTTTGAAGACCTCTATGGAAGGAGACTCCAGCACACTCCGAGGGAGTGTGTTCCACTGTCAAACAGCCCTTACTGTCAGGAAGTTCCTCCTAATGTTGAGGTGGAATCTCTTTTCCTGTAGTTTGCATCCATTGCTCCAGGTCCTAGTCTCTGGAGCAGCAGAAAACAAGCTTACTCCCTTCTCAATATGACATCCCTTCAAGTATTTAAACAGGGCTGTCATATCACCTCTTAACCTTCTCATCTCCAAGCTAAACATCCCCAGCTCCTTAAGTCATTCCTCATAGGACATGGTTTCCAGACCCTTCACCATTTTAGTTGCTCTCCTTTGGACACATGGCTCCAGTTTCTCAAGATCCTTTTTGAATTGTGTTGCCTAGAAGTGGACACAGTATTCCAGGTGGGGCCTGACCAAAGCAGAATATAGTGGCACTATTACTTCCCTTGATCTAGACACTATACTTCTATTGATGCAGCCTAAAATCGCATTGGCCTTGTTAAATTCATCTGGGAAATGTTTGCTCCAACTGGTTCCAGGACTAGACTGGCAATGGTTTCCCAGAGGATCTTTTTTTCAGCCTGTGGAATCACCTGCTGGAAGAGATGCGACAGCTGAAAATGGTGACTGCTTTTAAAACAGCATTAAAGCTACCACTCTTCCGCCAGGGCTACCTAGTCAATTTTTAATCATGACCTTTTTAATTGTATGTACACTCATCCCTCCATATTTGCATCTTTGATATTTGCAGATTTGTTTGTTCATGGATTTGATTAATATGTTCTCTCTAGGAATATCCTAATGAGCCACGAATCCCATTATGGAGGACAAAGGCAGGATGTAAATCCTTGAGTAAAGAAATAAAAATAACGACTCCGAGGCAAAGGGAAACTGGCGAAAGGCGGCAGACAGGAAAGTGGAACCAGGGCGGATGAGCGCAGCTAGTAGCAGTTCCTTAGAGCAGAGGGGCCTTCCGCTTTGATGTCTGTGTGTGACTGAAGGGTTGGAAGCAACTGTTATCCTGACATGGTTGGCATGAGTTATAGACTTCAGACAGTTGTGGACTGTTCCTTCAGCCCCATTGAGAATGTCTTGCATGGTGAATGTCGTGTGGCCTGTGCAATGCACTTTAATGTGTGGTTCTGTCTTCAGGAACTCCTACTTGAGCGCACCAACAAGCAGTGCACAGGATGGGAGGAATGGGAAGCCACGCTGATAAAATAATCATTAAAATAAAATAACCGTTTATTTATATACCGACCTTCATACATTCAGGGCGGTTAAAAAACCATATATCAAATACAATAAAAAACATTCCACTAAAACACCAATTACACGAAAAAGAAATTAAATACACCCTCTGAGTGGCCATGCTGGCATAGAGGAAGGGAAGCGGTCAGGAGCTAAAAGTCAAGGGGTAGGCCTGTTCGAATAATTAGGTTTTAACCCCTCCTGAAAATGGGCTCCGGAGGGCAGAACAGAGCGGAGGCTCGGCGGGCCTCGAGTTCCAGAGGTTCGGATCCCTCTGCCAATTCTCATGCCTACATATACATCTGCCCCAGTCCCAACTCCTTGTACCATTTGAAGCTATTACTGACCACACCACAACAAACCGCTGTGCAGATTATATCATGAAGTTTGGTGGCCAGACCCTGAGCCAGAATCCAGCAAAATACAAGTTGGCTATTAAGCCCAAAATACCACAAGGCTTTGGAAGTGAACAGCCCAGCCTTTCTCATGAATTCGTTTAATTACAAGTAATGAGCAACGAGGCCATGGTTCAGTATTCAGGGCTTATTATTAATATTATGTACATTTTGTATTGCATATGCCAATAAGTATAATAATAATAAAAGGTTTTGTGTCATTGACCGTATTATTTCTCCCTCTCTCCAAATGGAAAACCTTGGATGAGCAGTTTTAAATCAGATTTGATGCACTTAGAGTTTTAAATCTTGGTGGTCTGTGGCAAAAACAGATTATTGAAAGTGGGTCTGTGGTTAAAGAAAAGGTTTAAGAAAAATGACTGGTTAGCATACTTGGGTGAAGTAAGCTATTCCAATTGCCCAATGTTAACTCAATGCTGTATTTTTTCAGTAACGTTAGTTCATACCGTTCTGTTAAATCATAGAGTGCAAGATACTACACGAGTCATCCATCCAACCCTTGTCATGAGACGACACAATCAAAGCACTCCAACAGATGGTCATCTAGCCTGTTAAAAAACTTCTAAACAAGGAGACTCCATCACCATTTTGAATAGTAATGTTAAGAAGTCAAGTTCAGGCTACCACGAAAAATGATTATCTAAAATGTGCATTGCACCATCACAACATGATACCCATAGTATCAAATGAAAACCCTTCCGAGGTTAGCCCAACCTGAGCACACTGCCAAAAATCAGTCAATCTCTGCAATGATCCAGCTGACATCTGAAAATAACACTTTAGGTCAGGGCATTATATTTCTGTATCCGAATCACAATAGCTCCTGATACGTTAGGCATTATGCCCATCTAGGGGGAGATGTGATAAAAAAGGCAACCATATTTCAATCCAACCTTTATAAAACGAAGAGACGCCCACGGAGATAAGCAGCGACTTTTGTGAATAACATTTCTTGGAAAAATGGCGGTCTGAATCGAATACAGTCAGGCTCTTCTTATACACGGGCGTGTTTAGACACGGATGAAAGCATACATGGTTGAAACTGTGCAAAAAAAAGATAAATTGTCAAATATCAAACCTTGATGTCCATTTTATATAAGGGACCCATTTTGTTCTGTCATTCTATTTAATGGCCTTGAGCATCCATGGATTTTGTTATACATGGGGGATTGGCCGACCCAAAAACCCCAGCGCATTAAACAAGGGGTCCACTGTAATAGAACACCACGTTTCCTTCACCACATAACTACAGTTGAACCTTTGCTTACGCAGGGGATCCTTCCAGACCCCCCACATAAGGCGAATTGCCTATGCGGAGCCCATTCAATGTGAATGAGGATTTGTTTGTGAGTGGCGGCACGGTCGCGCTGCATCGCACACACAACCATGGGCGAACCCCATTCATCGAATGGGACGCACTACCTTGTGCCCCACGCGATCCCCACCGCGGCTTGAGCATGTAAGCTCAAGACCACATATACGCGCCTGCATATAACGCAGGCACACTGTCCTAGTCTTATTGGAGACCGTCTCTCCCATATATAACCGCCCCTCCACCACTAGAAATCTGGGACCAATTTGTTAGATGTCCCAAATACCTTTGGTTGAGGAACCTCACAGAGGGCTTTCACTATAGCCGCCCCTCATTGTGGAAAAGCTCCCTGCCAGCGCTCCGTCTCGATCTTTAGTTCTTTTAAGTAAACAATAAAAACGCATCTATTCCCGTTGGCTTTTCATCTTAGGTAATAGTTTTTCTCTGCTCCTGTTCTCAGTTTTTCGACCCGGATTAGTGCAATATACAGTGGTACCCGGACACGAAATACCCAGGTTACGAAATTTCCGGGATAAGAAAAAAAAATCCATTGGAAATACTTGTTCGGGTCCGAATGTTTTTCGGGTTACGAAAAACATTTTTTGGTGCTTTTCGGCGCTTTTCGCACGAAACGGCGGCTTTTTCCCCTTAGCGCCTATGGCAATTCAGCTTACAGGCTTTTTTGGGTTACGAAAGCCGGCCGCGGAACGAATTATTTCGTACCCGCGGGAGCAGGTATTGTCTTTTTCTGCCCCTATGAATTGTGATTTGTATAGATTCCCGATTCCTACCTGAGTTAGTAATGATGTTTTTAAACTTTTTCTATTTTGATTGCTTTATCCGTTATTTTATTGCTTCTTGTCTTTGTAAAGCCGCCTTGATCATCGCATTGGAAGGGGGATATAAATAAAAATTATTCTTATATATTTATTATGGAAAAGGGTACATACCTGCTTTGAATGCGCACAGACTCTAAATTAACATATTGGTCACTGTTGACTGTCACAGGCAAATTCCAATCAAATCTGTAACAAACACAGAAATACACAAAGCAGTCAGTTGAAAACCTTCAAAAAGCTCTCTGGCTTACACACTTTCTAACTTATAGAGCCTTAAACGTGAGCAAGGACCTATATAAGCTCAAGTGGGAATGCAAACACCAACATCTGAGCTGCTTCAAATAATTTTAATTGTGTCTATCAGAGGTCCTCCCCGCTTCTGGATTTCTGTGATGAAATGTGTTCCTTTGTTTTGTGCAAAACTTTAGCGGTCTACCTACAGGGAGGGGATAAGGGTCTATTTGTCTGCATTGATGCCATGTCTCATGTCTTCACTGGTTTTCACAGACAGGGGAAGATGTTGCTTATGGTCTCATGTCTTATTGGTTGTCTTGACAGAGAGAGAAGATGTTTGCTCCCTGGTATCATTGTCTTACTGATTTTCCACGGGCAAGGAATGTGGTGCTTTACATTATTAAGTTGTTCTGGGACAGGGAAGCTAAAAATTTGTCCTGGCTTCCAGCAACGCATACAGAGAACTGTACCGTGGTGCCTAGGGTACGAAATTAATTCGTAACGATGGCCGCTTTGTTAACCCCGAAAGCCTTCGTAAGCCGAATTGCCCATAGGCGCTAATGGGGAAAAAGCCGCGCTCCGTGCGAAAAAAAGCCGAAAAAAAAAGCACCAAAAGTTTCTTCGTACCCCGAAAAAACAATCGTAACCCTGAAAAACAAATAATTCCCTATGGGATTTTTTCTCTTTTATCCGAAAATTTCGTAACCTGGGTATTCGTATCCCGAGGTCCACTGTAATGGAAGACCTAGAGTGAACATTTTCTAGGAATTGATAGATCATCAGCACAATCCTATGGCGCATGGGAAAAGTACCCATATAATGACCCTGGATGGGACCTATAAATTCCTAGAGAAAGTGTTCTCTTTAGGCATTTCTAGGTCTCCAGCAATATTCTGTAGTGTGCTTGGTCTGAAAGTTGACTGGGATAGTGTGGCAAACACAACCTAATGGATGGGGTAGCATACAGTGAATCAATGTGAGATAACACAGACATACAAAGATAGCGAAACAACACAAGGCACCATTAAAATTAATTTGCGTTGTCTTCATGGATAACTATAAAACTGTTTTCAATGAAGTCTTCCTTCACTGCTTCTGTGGGGCTTGTTACAATTAGGGTTGCCATACTTTTACTCAAAACCGGAACAAAATTTAGGACAAAAATTTAGACCAACATATAGAACAACGTAGGATAAATTTAGCCCAAATGTAGGGCCATTTAAGGTCCTTTCATTTTTCTTAAATGTCCTACATTTTTGGCTTAAATTTTATTTACAATTGTCCTCCTATTTTGTATACATTTTTTGTTCCTCCATTTTGTCCCGGTTTTCGGAGAATTATGGTTCACCTTATGTACAATGCATATCACATTTCTAGAAGATTCTAAAACAGTTAGAAGGAACACCAACACACACGTCTCACCTTACGTATTAAATATGCTTCCAGGTTTGTATCCAACACACAGCTTTGCCTGTGCCCTGAGCCATCATAACCTTACCAAACCTACTTTGGAATCCCCAGCTCACCAGATCACATTTTGGCAGAATGCAAGAGATTGTCACGCTATCATTACAAGTCAACATGGCATCTCAGACAAGTCACATGACAGGACCAATCTTATCTATTTTTTGATTTAACTTACCAGCTGGGAGATGAAGGAAATGCTGTGGGTACAGCTACAGTTATCTTGAATTTCAGTACGGCCTTGACAAGGTTCTCCATGGTAGTCTTGAAAAAGGCTAGTAAACTGTGGTCTAGACAAATGGCTGGCTGTATGTGGATTTGTAGTGTGGTGGAGATCTCAAACATTACTGCTGAACTAATCCAGTTTGAGATCTCTTGAAACGGCCCTGGTCTGCTGCTAGGGAATTCTGGGAAATGATTGATTTTGGGAGATATTTATCCTTCTCTGTCAGAGAGCTCTCTGGATGCCACAATAAACCACATTCCCAGGAGTCCCAAGCACGGAGCCAGGGCAGTTTTTAAAGCGTTGTCTCCAACGGATTATTTCTGTGGGCATTTTGAACCCACTGTATACAAAACCCATGCTAACCTTCCTTTGCAGTCAATAACAACAACAACAATAAATTTCATTTCTTTCTGCCTTTCCTCAAGGCTCCATGCGAGGTACAGCATTATTAAAATAACAAAACCATGATTTTCAAAAACCTTATTTATTTATTTATTTAATTTTTTTGCCACTTTCTCCCAGAAAAATGGGACCTGAGACGGAAGCCAAGAGGAAAAAACACATTTTTGAAAAACTTAAATATACAGTATTTAAAAAAAACTGTAAAACCTCTAATTTGAAACAGTAAAAATTAACAAAAAATTCCAACAAACTAAACACACACACCCGTCACGTATTATTACATTAAAAGCAGAATTAAAAAATACAATACTATTAAGCCATTCAAATTATCCTCATAAACAGTATACCTTTGTCCCTCCAAATTCGCTAGGGGGTTATGGGCACAAGTACCCCGTGAATCTGGCAAAACTGCAAATACAAAGCCCCAGTTTTCCCTGCGAGGGCCCCAATCTTTAGGAACTTTAGGCTTTCCATGCAACTCTGTGGCAAACGTCGAAGACACTGACCCTGAACTGCAATGGAGGCGCTACAAAGGCCTCGCAGATGTATTTCACTCTTAGGCATCTCTTCAGTGCCCCTTTAGTTAATGTGCCCATAGCGTTGCACTGGAGGA